>NW_019727411.1:115297-123218 GCF_002891405.2 Cryptotermes secundus | reverse complement strand
TTTTAAATCTGCGAGTTCCTCTTGTATATTAATCGGAAGATGTTCTGAATTCACAACAAATGGATCACGAACCCAGTCGAAATATTGTACACTCTCTCCAAAATACTTATTATATTTCTGCTGCAGCATTTCTGAATGTTCTTTGTGTCCATCACCACTTTATTGCCGTCAGCAAGTGGCCATACAGTCGGGGACATCTCAGACGACTCATCTGTAATTCTCTTAACNTATCAAAGAAGCTGCGTAGATGGGAGAAAAATAAAAATAAATCTATAATGAAAACTATGATATAACAACAACTGTGAGTAAATAATTTATGTTTAATTTCTTAGACTACAACATTACTGTACATAAAAAATCACAGCATGTAATAAAGAATAAACAAGCATCATCTTATTTAATCAGTGCAGTGGCTGGGAATAACATACAAGCATATGAAACACGGTAACTGGGATAAAATAAAAGGAATAAAATTCGACAATTAATTTCTTACAATAGGTAAAAGTACACGTCACACTTTTCACCTTGTGACGGCACACCGTTTGCGGAACACTGCACTAGACCACAGAGACTGTCCATTGTCAATGGTAACGATTTTGAAAAGAGTGACGTACCCTCTTTGAAGGCTGGCTCCTAATACATCTGTATTTGTGTGTTGACACGGTACAGCTGTGGATAAGTTCCTCGTCTGAAACCCGAAACTGGTAACTAACAAACACAGTTCTGTAGTATCGCAGCTCTAATAAACTGTTAGGTCTTGCTTTAGTTAAAGAGCTGAGAGTTCGCGAAAGGAATATGAGCCCTCGTAAGAGAAGGAGTTGGTATTTCCACGTGATCCTTTGAAATATTTAGTACTGGGTGCTAAGAATATATCTTGTTATATTTCATGAAACTTCTCGTGTGACTGTTTCTTTCGAAATTAGAGTAATGTGCTTAGGAGAAACATTTTGGCGTCCCCGGAAAGCGGAGGGTATTGGTACTAGCCGCCTCTGCACATTCACAATATTACTGCATTTGTTAATATCGGAGCGCGGTACTACTGTTCATCATGCTCTGTTCTGACCAGAGCTGTTTCTGTTTAGAAACCTAGCTTCAGCACTTTGGCTTTGTCTTGCCTCCAACAGCTCACGTTCAGTAGAGGGTCCCCACCCCAAGTCTTGTTTCTTTCTTATTTAGTATTCTACCCCTAGCCTCCGAAATTTGCCGGATCTTGCAGGGGCCTCAGCGGCATTCCTTCTCGGTAGAGCTGAGCCTGGCTGGGCCGAAGATGTGGAAGTTTGTGAGAAGAGAGAGGAGTTGCGGCTGGGTTGCTGTGTCAGCAAAGGAACAGGGAACGAGGGTGGAATTTCAACTGCCCTAGCTAAGGCAAGGCAAGCCTGATGATGTTCTGCAAAACCACCGTGCCAAGTTGCAAAATCTGTGGAACGCTGACAGTGCTACATAGTGTTATCATGCTGTCTGCTTCAGTTGGGAAATGCATATACAAATTCTGTTGGAATATTTGAAGGAAAGATATCAATTGCGTTATCTACACGTAGTAAAAGTCTTCCCTGTGCCTAACTACTCAAGCACTACGCCATGAAGGTACGTGGGAGAGTGGATGTATAGATCCATATTTTCTTGACCTCAGCAATATTTGGAGGTAAGTGGCCAACTTCACGCCCCGGCTGCTTTACCCCCGGTACCCATTGGATAGATGCTTGGATGGATCCAAAAGCCGATCTGGACGACTTGGAGAACAGAAAATTTTGACCTTACCGGGACTCGAACTCCGACCCCTCAGTCGTCCACCCCATAGCCAGTCACTGTAACGAATGTTATCCGGGCTGCCTACCTACACGTAGAAGGAAGGGTAATTTTAATATATATTTTGAAGACATGCCAACTTTAGCGTATAGAGGGTGTCTAGTGGTCAGCGCAACGGATCCCCACGATCGTTAATTTTGGTTTTTCTAGACCGGAGACGCTATTTCCTTGAAATAGCTCCTCAGTTATCCCCACGAGGCTGAGTGGACCCCGTTACAGACCCACTACTTCTCAGAAAATCTGGTAGCGCCGGGAATCGATCTCAGGAACTCTGGCCACTATGCTACTAACTTCGCCGACAAGCGGCGGTCGCTCGGTCGGTATAGTTCGCTTGCAGACTACAGTCCACGAAGTTTGTTTTTTCTATTTTTGTTTGTTTTGTAGACATAGTTTTTAAAAGAGAGAGAGAGAACACTGGCTGCGTTCATTTGACTCGAGGTGACTCAGTGATTGCCTGTTCTGAATACGATAACGAAACTGCGGACAGTGCGAGAGGCGGGGAATTTCTCGACCAGCTGGGCGACTGTTAGCTTCTACCGAACTCTGGCCTATATGATACCATAATATTTCGATTGCTTTTCCGCAGGTCCATTTCTACCATTTCAAAATCTTAAATGAAATCTGAAGCTGTTATTTACCCTCTCCAAATACAGGAAATTATTCTACAACTATTCTAAAAGATTTTAATTTCAATGTAATTCAAATTCTCTTACTAACCAAAATCGTAAACATTTGAAACATATCGTGGGAAGGTGTGATGATAATCAAAAACAGATTTACCGGACAGGTTGCCCTGTTAGTAATGTTCTGGGGTTGTATTTGAGAGGTCATTGTCACGAACTTAAGTCTGGACAGCAGGTACACTTACAGAGATGTTCGTGGTTTTCATCGGTCACGTCAAGCATATGCAGGAATAGCACCTCGATTATTTCACGATCATTTCCTTCCAGCTCCCTTCCAAGTCATCTATCATCAATCCAATCATCCAACACTCTCTTCGTAGTGGCAGATCTGGAAACATTCATTCATATATTAAAGCTCATTATAAGCTTGCATTGCGGTTGTCATTCTTATTTTAAGAGTTAATATATTCTCTTTATATTCGTTATTCTGTACAGGTTATTTTCGTTTGGCAAACAGGGAGGTAGTTGAGATGTTAATATTCTGTTTCATTGCTAGTGGGGTGGGACTAAGTCCCTTGTACTGCGGCCACTTCTGGCCTATTGTACCAGCCCCAGATGATAGGTGAGGGTGATTGTGGAGCAATTGGTGGAATGAAGATTGGCAGGGGAAACCGAAGTACTCGGAGAAGAACTGCCTCAGCGCCACTTTGTCCACCACAAATCCCACTTGACCAGACAGCCAGGTTAATCCAATCCATACTACTTCGTCTTATTCCTATTAAGATTCGTTTTAATATTATTCTCGCACCTACGCCTATATCTTCCTATATCGTCTTGTTACATTCACCACCAGTTTCATCCCTCATGACTTGATTATTATAATTATATTTACGGCGTTGAGTACACGTTACGAAGGTACTTCCAGCCTCCTACCATTTCATCCCACTTGGGTGAAAATATTCTCCTTAGCACTCTGTTCTCAAATACCCTTAATCCACCTTCTTTCATTGACGTCAGAGACTAAGTTTCACACCCATACAAAATTGCAGTCAATGTTATATTTGTATAAGTTTAAATTTTTACGTTTTTGGACAGGACAGGGGAAGAGCAAAGTTTCTGAAATGAATAGCAGAAGATGGGCCTATAACTTGTGTAGGACATATCTTCTGCGTTCAAAGTTCAAAGGTTATAGCCCGACAGAAACATTGGGTTTTTATCCTACAGGTTTATGAACTATAATAACTCCATACAGGGGCACGCGGTAGCATAGTTGGTTGAGGCACTATGCTACAAACATTAAGGTCGCGGGATCGAATCCCGATGAGGTGGATTTTTTCAATTGACCTAATCCTTCCAGCCGCACTATGGCCCTTGGGTCAACTCAGCCTCTAACAGAAATGAGTACCAGGAATTTTCGTGGGGGGGGGGGATAAAGGGCGGACGGTGCGTAAGGCTAACAAGCTCACCGCCATCTGTGAGCCGATTTTCTAGAAAATGTGGAAGCATCAGCGTCTCACAACCCTATGGGCCTTCACACCCTTCTACAGGGGTAGATTTACTTTTTCTTATTAAGTTCAGATAAGAGGCGCTATGAATATATATATACACATATACAGAGTGTCCCAGGAGGAATGTGCCAAACTTCAGGAGATTATTCCTTATGTTAATGTATGCCGATATAACCCAAAACACCTATGTCCAAAGTTGAACGGTTACGAAGATAATGGCCCGAGAAAAGTGTGGTTTTCTGGCGGGTCCACGCACTATACCTGTCAGCTGAGACACTTTATCTATGTTTGTCCTTGAGTGTGGTGATTCACACTAGCCGTAAGCTCCCATCAATATACGTTGCGGCCGGGTCGTGAATGGGTGGTAGGTTAATTGTGCGGAGATGCTGAAATGCCTTTTGTGTTTTCACACGTGAAATATTGTGATATGCATTTTGTGTGTGGATTTTGCGGTGGCAATGCACGTGCTGCTGTTGAATACCAAAGGCGTTTTCACGATCGAAGGATTACATGTCTGTATTTACGCGAATTCACCAGACGTTGCGTGATACTGGTTCTCTTCCGAGTGTTTCAGTGCACTCTGAAAGGGAGGATGTACGAATGATAAACACACGAGAGAACGTTCTTGAGTTGGTTCAGGGAAGTCCGCGTCTGTCCACTCGTAGAGTGGCCTGTTGCATCGGCGATCACGTCTGCAAGTGTGGCGAACTTTACATCTGGAACCAGGCGACCATGCACAGCGTATGGATTTGTGCCACTGGATAAAAGCTCATCCCGAACTGTTAAGCGTCATTTTATTCAGTGATGAGGAGTCTTTTACCCTGGACGGTGTAAATAATTTACGAAATGTGCATACGTGGTTCCATAATAATCCACATGAGATAATGGAAACGAAATTCCAAAAGAGATTTTCCGTGAATGTACGTTTAATACAGTTATGTGGTCGGCTTATAGCGCAGTCAGCCATTTTACGTCAGCGCTTGCCAGTCATGTGTCATGTATAGTGCTTGGGAACCCTAAGGACAATTATGACATGGCGAGCGAGTATTTTGTACTTCAATTTTATGTCACTCACAAGTTAGTTTGATGTAACGTACATTATTAACATTACAGAAACCACATATTCCTCCCAGTTTTAATATGTATTTCGTAATCAACGTGTGTGTAACGCCGGTCAAAGTTTCACGCTTCTCTGGCCATTATCTCCGTGAAAGTTCAACTTTGGACGTAGGTGTTTTGGGTTATATCGGCATACTTTAACATAAGGAACACCCTCTAGAAGTTTGGCACATTCCTCCTGGGACATCCTATATGTGTATACGCACCTGTTTCATATTTATAAAATCATACTCTCTGCTAGTGCCTCCACAGACACTAAACGACTTTAAACAAAGTAGAAAATATTAAGAACAGAGCGTCCACAAAGTCCGTATTCATACTAGTTCGAAGTTATCCGTAACCTCCCCTCCACTCCGCATAAATTTGAATTCTTCCCCATGTTGTTCTTCACATCTTCCATGTTGACGGTTTCAAGTTAATCAGGTGCTCCCTGATATCTGTTTTAGGCCTTCAACTGTTGTTAGACGTTATTGGGAAGTTCCGCGCAAATGTATATTTCCATGGACTAATTTCTATTGCTGAAAAGCCACTCTCACTGTGTTGCAAGACTTTCATTTCACTGATCTCATTTACGAAATAAATCTCCATATAAAAAGGCAAAACTCTCCCTGTAACAGACCGTGGAAACCTATAGGTTTATGAGACGTCAAGGCTTCCACATGTTCTAGACAGTCGGCTCACAGATATTGGTAAGATTGTCAGCCCTTTACCACAAAGAAGATTCCTGGTTTTCATTTCTGTCGAAAGTTCAGCCGACTCCAAGGCTATAGTCTGGCTGGAGGTATTAGGTCAATTAAAAAAATCAGTGACGTCGTTGGGAATGGAGCTCGCTACCTTCCGGCTTGTAGCATAGTGCTTAAACCAACTACGCTACCCCGTGCCCCAAATCTGCACAAATATAAAACAAATAATTATAAAGAATGCACAGTCTCATTCGTAGCAACTTTATGGTCACTCTGTACTATGACCGATTATCACGGATGTTCTTTGTTCACTGTCTCCCTATGCCATTGTTTTCAATTGACTGCTCCTCCATTGTTGTATACATCTTTGATAATTGATGCACCTCGTTCTGACGCTAGTGAATTTCAATAGTAGAACTCGGGGTTACTCTCGGGGAATATTATATGCAAAATGTTTTGAGAGAAGGTATCGAAGAGGGAACACAAACACCTTAGTATCTGAATTGTGATTGTCTCAGAGAAATAGTACATAAGACACAGTTAATAACCGTAATGCTACTATTATGAGCAGTTCTGTAGTTGTGTAGCTACAACAGATGTTGCTTCCTTTGTTCTCGACTCTAATTTAATGTAGCCACAGTTCTCTCCCGACTGAAATTAACTTCACTTAGTAGCATCAGTCGACGCTGATTATGTATCACACTACAATCCCGCCTACAATAGTTATAGATAATTAATTTCTTGTACGAAATCAACGAACGAGCCGTGGAGTGGTCTTTTGATATCCGAGTGCCAGAATGCTAAATCAGATGTAAATATGTTATTGGCTCCAGTCGAAAAATAAGGTTTGCCAACATGTGGTAAAGTGTGGATCACAGTTTACATGGCCGACACATAATACTGCCACGTGTAGAAGGGTACGCTTGACGAAAATAGCGAGTTCTGGTTCGGATAATTGGATTTATTAGTTCCTTGGTTGCAGTACTTCTTAATTACAATTAATAGAGCGCTATTGCTGATTTACGCAATTTACGGTTCACCGTTGCACACGCACTAGGATTCTCAGTCTCCGCTAATGGTCTCCTAGCAACGGATCTCAACACAGAAACTAGCACTTTAATCGCCTTGAAGTCTTCTTGCCATTTCTTGTTCAGTCATTCTGGAGCATGGGAACTCAACTAAAAATGTTTAGCTGCAAGCGGACAACACAGAAAACACGGCTCTTTTGTTGCGTAGGGCAGACCACACAGAAAACACGTCACGTGATAGCTAAGTACTGTTGGAGTGAGACGTCATTCCGCCTGCGCGGAAGTGTGTTTACCGAGCCTTTGCCTAGAAACGGGTTGCATAACCACATTGTTCCATTGTTGGTGAGTACAATACTTAGAAACGGCTGTTTCTGTGGCTCAGCCATTCTTGTATGGGGCAAATACGCCACAATACAGTTCAACCCCACCGCAACTCTTCCAACTCTTTCATTACTTGACTCGAATTATCCGGTTGCCTTACAGTTCTGGACTAATTGCTTTGAGAAATCGGAAGTTATAGTAATATTCTATTTTCCCCCTGGGGTAAAGCGGCCGGGGCGTGAAGCTGACCACTAATCTCCAGCTATTGCCGAGGTCAAGAGAACTTGGATCTATACATCCACTCCACCATACGTCTTCATGCTGTAGTGCTTAATTAGTTAAGCACAGGGACTACTTTACCTTCATTACTTATGGATGTAGCGCCGGGAATCGAACCCGGAACCTCTGGATCTATAGCCAGGAACTCTGTCCACTAGACCGCAGAGGCTGTCTATATATATATATATATATATATATATATATATGTGTGTCAAGTGTACATGCCAGTATGAAGACGATGAAGTGGAAAAAGTGTATGACACAATTGAAGAAATTCTTCAGGAAGATGGAAGAGGAGACACAAACAGCATCATATTGGGAGACTGGAACAGCATTGTTGGAGATGAACCATATCAGAATATTGTTGGATCACATGGACTAGGAAGACGGAATCACAGAGGTCAAATGCTTATTGACTTTTGTGAACGAAATGGATTGATTGTTACCAACACTTGGTTCAAGAAGCCAAAGAGAAGAATTTACACATGGAAGGCACCTGGGGATTGGAAGAGGCATCAGCTGGACTACATCCTTGTGAAACATCGATTCAGAAA
>NW_019727411.1:78421-106557 GCF_002891405.2 Cryptotermes secundus | reverse complement strand
TGGAAAGTTTCGAAATGTGGTGTTGGAGAAGAATGGAGAAGATCAGTTGGACCGATTATGTGAGAAATGAAGAAGTGTTAATTAGAGTCAGTGAGCAGAGGAATATCCTACATGAAATAAGAAAACGGAAGGCTAATTGGATTGGTCATGTTTTACGCAGAAACTGCCTTCTAAAAGAAGCTATCGAAGGAAAGATAGATGGGCGGATAGAAGTGACAAGAAGACGAGGAAGAAGACGTAAGAAGATGCTGGATGACCTTGGGGACAGAAGAGGATACTGTCATTTGAAGGAGAAAGCTCTAGATCGCATTAAGTGGAGGAATTGTTTTGGAAGAGACTGTGGACCTGTCGTCTTGACAGATTACTGATGATGATGATGATGATATATATGTGTGTATGTATCATACAGAAAATTGGCTGAAAAGCAATACGAAGCATTCTTCCGTAATATAAAATCTTGTATTTTCCGGTGCTCTGTAATTCAGTCTGGTGTATATTTGCAATTTCACACGCGAGAACCCAGTTACTCTTACCTTCAGATTATCTTACGTCTGCATCCCGAATGATTTGGAGTGTGGTATTGAAGATAGCAAATCGGAGAAACCAATTTTAGACTTAATGTAGCCATCTTCCTGCGGCCAGCCACCTCCACCCTCATATCACGTTTGTTCCTGTTCTAGCGATCTTTTTGATTTTACGGGTCAAGTGTTCTCCTTTCTCTGCCTTTCAACTTCACCATCTTCCACTCAGCAGCCAGGTGAACTGAACATCTCAGCGCAAACATAGAAGCGCATGTTGTGGTAAATTTGTGCAGCAAATGCAATAATAGATTAAGTGTCAATGCAACCTAAAATTAAATTATTGTATAACACATACTTGACCGCCTCTGTTATCTAGTGGTCAGAGTTGCTGGCTACAGATCCAGAGATTAGGGTTCCATTCTCGGCGCTATGAGATTTTCAGAGAAATAGTGGGTCTGGAACGTGGTCGACTTAGCCTCGTGAGAATAACTGAGGAGCTATTTCAAGGAAACAATGGCTCCTGTCTATAAAACCGAGATTAATGACCGTGGGGATTCGTTACGCTGACCTCGCGACACCCTCTATCCGCTGAAGTTAGCACTAACTTCGGCGACAAGCGACAGTCGCTTGGTCGGTATAGTTCGCTTGCGGACTAACGTCACAGAGTACTTTTATAACACATAATACAGAAAATATATTAAATAACAGAAGTGCAGAATTTCTTGAGGGCTCAAACGAATTAAGGTTATGGTTCTCTGTGCCACAATGTCATGCAGTTTGATTAGGAGGTACTAACGTCGCGGAAGAACTGCTGAGGCTAGAACTCTTCCGTTGGGGTCAAGAGATGCTTCCAAAATGTCTGTACTTATCTCCAGAAGCACACAGCATCAATCCCAGAATACCGTAGTCTCAGTATTCACCACCGTGGGAAACACGTCTCGTACAGCTTCACCAAGTGTTGCTGTGAAAACAACACAGCAAGCCACGAAAAAGCCCTGGACGACATCAAGAACCTCCTAATCAAGATAGACAGGCAGCCCAAAATCTGCCCCATACAAGAAGGACGATAGGAGTACGGACAGGAACCTACTTGGTTTAAAAAATTTTAACTATTGACAATAAAGGTTTTTTAAATAAAATCTAGAAACTTTTAAAAACTTTACAACACCAGGAAGCTGCTGTGATTGTGAAATGTTCGACTTTATGCGTACTGTGCATTATAAGATATAAGTGTATGTATTTTATATCAAAACACCTATTGTGATGGTAGTTTCCAGTTTGTAATGATGTTCCCTCTGAAGATGGCCCGTAAGGACCGAAACATGTAGTTAGTTAGTTATTGCAGAGGGTGGGTTTCCCCATGCACTTAGACCTGTATTGGTCCATTGTGCTTCCTTCTATGATATTCTACCAGTCTCTATACCCTACCGATATTGGTGCGTACCATCAGTCCCGACCGAGCCAGCGGAGATATGTAGCACTTCCATCTTCAGCTTAAAGAGACTCATTCTAGGGCCTGATTTCTTATCCCTGTTGTTTCGGTCGCAGTTTCCGTACTAACCTGTATGTATGCAGCAGTTTATACACCTGGTTTACTCTTCTGCCCTTGGAGCAAACACGGTCCTCTTTAATGTCTGTGAAGTTGTACCAGTTCACGGGTCACCACATTCTAGTTCATTTTAAAGTAAGGTCCCGTGACACTAAGTCCCGAAAGTCATGTCATAGAAATGTTGGATGTGAAACCCGAAAGTTAGTAATTGTTTTAAAGTTAATGTTTCCACGTATTCGGTTGTTTCTGTCAGTATCTATAACAGCTAGGTACACGTTTATCCCATCTTAGCATCATTGAATAAATTACGAAACTATTTGTTGTGTGACACAAAATTCCTTCACACTCATCCATTTAACCTCCTGGACGGGTAGAGAAAACGACCCGCAGCATAAAGGGGAATTATACTACTCATTTTTATATTTTCCCTCCTGCTGTGTTATGAAATAGACGTAATGTAGCCGTCGACACAACAACGTGGTAAATTAAATGTTTTAATTTTCTCACCAAGAGAATAATACACCTTATACACTACCACAAAGCCTATTATACATATACTAGTGCTGCTATCTTCCAGAGTGCTGAACCACAAATAATATGAAATACTAAACTATCAATTTGTACAGCTTTGCTCTTGTCAGTAATTGTACTCATACATATTTCCTACGGCACAATTAACAATGCCCCATATTATGCTTCATTCACCCAGTTTAAATTTCTAACAATTTAAAAAAACCGCTATAATTCGTATTTTATCTGTTAATATAAGGATTTCTTACGGTGCTTTTAACTGTAAAGATGGATGTATTTAATTACGTAATTCAATAGCTATATATTGAGAAGCTTTGTATCGTGTTCTCTTCTCCAAGTATAATTAGAATGATCAAGTCAAGGAGTATGATGTGGGCAGGGCATGTAGTACGAATAGGAGAGACGATGACTGCATATAAGATATTGGTGGGAAGGCCAGAAGGAAAGAGACCACTGGGAAGACCAAGGAGTAGGTGGGTAGATGGATCTTAGAGAGATCGGATGGGAAGGCATGGATTTGATTACTCTGGCTCAGAATAGGGACAAGTTGAGGGCTCTCATAAACACGGTAATGAACCTTCTGGCTCTATTTAATGCTGGNGCTGGGCGGGACTGATGGTAAGTACCAATACCGGTAGGATATAGAGACTGGTAGAAATCATAGAGGGAAGCACAATGGACCAATACAGGTCTAAGTGCATGGGGAAACCCACCCTCTGCAAGTAACTAAGTAACTAATGCTGGGAATTTCGTGATTAGCTGAAGAATTGGCGACTCCTCCAGAAGGGCTCAGCTCCATGAGTAAGTAAGTAAGTATATATTTTATTTATTTAAAAACCTCCTGACGTGGTCCATGGGCACGAAATATGTAATTGTTGAACGAGACAAGAAAATCGTCTAAGCCATTGATGCATCTATTAATTCTATAATATCTTATTAAAAATAATTTACATTGTTATTATGTCGACATTACTTACCAAGTAATGGACGAACTTGTGGTACGCTTACTGACCAGGATTTTGGAACAAATTTATATGTTGTACAATATTTTGATAGACAGTTACAGTATCCGCCCGGTATAAAGCATGAACTATCTTCGCTTTCTCAAACGATATTAATCATATGTTTGAATCCGACTCAAGGCATGGATGCCTGTTAGCGTTTATTATGGATGTGTGTTGTTCTGTGTGTACGTAGAGGCCTTGTGACGAGCTGATCCCCCGTTCAAGGAGTCGCACCGACTCCGTATATGGCCAACAATCCAAGAAATCGGCCAAGGCCCAACAAAGAGCTCTAGAACCATAATAATAATAATAATAATAGCAGTATTTTATGCGAAGATAATACTACAATTTTAATTATTGTAATTGACTGATATGTTGAAAACTGGGTGCAGGTCTCGTCGGCAGTACGTTATAGCATGAAACTTCACAATATTGCTGTAAGAATATACGATTCTTCGTGTAACTCTACGATGAACGTGTTTGGCATGTCCCTTCGCACCCGGCATAAAGAGAACAGCGTGCAGGCTAATAGAAAGCAGGGCCTTCCAAACGGTATTGTTAGGGAACTAATTAGTTCTGTATGTACGAATTAGACAGCTTGGCTCTTTCATTAAATTTATATGTGTTTGTCGGTGTTAGGCTGCCGACATTATCCAGTTCCGTCTACATTAAACTTAGTATCGTTTACAACTTCACAGAGAGAGGCATAATTATACGTTTGGTCTTTTCCTTGATAAGCAAAGCGTGTTTCTGCATGAGGCACCATCCCTCATTTTCTGGAGTTATTTGATATTGTATAATAAAAGGAAGTTTGGTGCACGAAACAAGGAAATATATGCAGTTAGAATTCCATAAAACCACGGGTACTACCATGCCTGATGCATGGCAGTGAAACACGCACTCTTAGGAGAACAGAAGAAAGACGATTGGAAGCAGCAGAGATGCGGGCTGTACGGAATAAGCAGGTTATGTTCTGTGGGGCAAGGAAAGCAGCGACGAAATAGGGTAACAAAAGAGGAATGAGAAGTTGGGACAAACGGATAAACGAAAGGAAGAAAAATTGGCTGGGACATCTACAGAGGACGCCATCAGAAAACTCCAAAACAACTTATATATTATCAACAGATAGGAAGACGTGATCCAGGAAAGCCAAGAAGAAAATGGCTTGATATTTGAGAGAGGAATTGGATAACAATCTCAGTCCTCCCGTATGATGATGTGTAGGTAGTAGCCTTGCCACGGGCTGATCCCCCGTCCAAGGAGTCCTACCGACTATGTAAAAAGAAAACGAAACTGAAGAAGAGGCCAGGGCCCAACAAAGGGCTGTAGGGCCACTGAAGGATGAATGGATGACTAGCAGAAGAAGCCCTCCAAATCAAAGCCATTGTGAGGACTGGTTAGCCTATCACGTAGCATTCAGTAGTTCAGGTTGGATTTGAGGTTCTCACAGATGTACCTGAGAAATTTCTCGCTGGTTTCTTACTTGGTTAATAGGCCCCATAGCTCAAGCGGTTAGTCGCTTGTTTCCCACCGCCACGGCGCGGGTTCGATCCCGGGTCTCGTCAAGTGGGATTGTTGGTGGACAAAGTGGTGCTGGGTCTTCGCTCGCTTGGAAACCGGGATCCTGGGTTCGAATCCCACTCAGGGCACGGATGTTAATTTGTGTGTGTGCGTTTTTCTGTGTTTGTGTATAGTTAGAGGCCTTGCGCCGAGCTGATCACCCGCCCAAGGAGTCCTACCGAATGTGTAAGATCTAGAAAAACCGAAGTGAACGGAGAAGTTCATGGAAGTAGGCCTAGGCCCACTGGGGCTGTAGTGCCAAGGGGAAAAAATTCTCCATCATCATAATCACCCAGGGCAGGCGACAATAGGCCAATTAGTGGCCGCCGTGCCGAGTGGACCCAGTTGGACTCCACCTCCCCCCCTCTAAGCGAATTTGAGAAAAAAATTACTTGGTTTAGTTATCGGCAATAAAATTGGAGGATATCTTTTCCTCCAAAGATCGGTTGAACTCTATCAGAGTACGCGGTGCTATATTCCGGAAAATAGAACTCTTAAGGTTTTGCGATTTTGTAGGTTTGCAATTAGAATCACATTAGAGCTTATGAAAATTTTTCCAAACAACTTTCCATTTTGAAAAAAGAAAAATGCGGAAGAAAATTGGTCTACAGGTCGCGCTTCATGTTAGCTATTCTGAGAGGCGCGTTCCATCAGATTATTACGAATGTACTGCTAAGTTTATAAAACTGAAATCTTATATTTAAGGAATGCAAAATGTCAGCGGTTTTGAATTTTTCCTCGGATCTCCTGTACCCCTCTTAAGAAACACGTAGTTATGAAACATGGTCTGAATAAAAAACCCTTAACATATTTCAATAAGTTTAATATTTGTAGTCCTTTTTTTATGCAACAACTTAGTGACCATTTACGAATGTGTAATTTTATTAATCATTCGCAGTATTATCACTGGACTCCTCTTGAAATTAAGTTGTGCAAAATATTTTGGCTAATATTTGACCATCTGTAGGTATACCTACACAGTAAATGAGCTGGTACCCCTGCCACATTAGTAAAAGTTGTCAATAGGGTTATAATTTTCACAGTTGTACTGATTTGGAGTTCAAATTTTGCATGGTTGTGTTTTTGATATTAATCCATGTTCTGTTTTTGTTGACTGTTGTTTCCTTGTTTCGTTTTTCTTCGTTGCTCTCACATGTTCTTTGATGCAACTGGTGGATAGATTTTAACTGCAGTAGTTGTACTGGGTTAGGCACAGAATAGATAGGACAGATTGTCAAATATTGACCGAAATAAAACCACTTAATGCCAGCAAGTGTATAATGATAATATTGTGACATGACGCCTGAAAGCCGGAATAGCGGAGCCAGAGTAGATGTTCATTACTAGACAACGGCTCGATAAACAAGTTCCCGCGGCAACGAATAAGCAAGAAACAATAGAGGTATTGTTGAACTATGACGATGGAAACGGTGTTTTCTGTGAAGATCGTCCCGATGCTATATAACGAGGATCCCAGGCCAGCTGAAGGAATAACCGAGGGAGCGTCTTGAGGCGGCAGTCGAAGATGACTGACAAGAGATGACAACGAGTTCAAGTCCGACTGTGCAAAGAGAACTTCATGTGTGCTGTAGTTACAGTGAGACTCTTATAATAATTTGTTGAAATCCTTTGCCAGGATACGACTAATGAAGCCTGGGAACCTTAGTACAAAGTGTAGATCAGCGATAGCGCTGTATTGCTTGTAATTACGAGTGGTGTATATAAGGCGTCAATAAATCCAGTCATCCAGCACATACCCCGTCTAATTGTCCTTGCCTTAAAACGTTACAATGCTGTGAATGGTTAACAAAATTATGTAGCCAGAAAAAGGAATTAAAATTTTTCAGAATAGATGACGGCCAACAAGACAGAACAATATCGAATCATAATTTATTTACTACAGTTTTTCCGCGCCATAGCTCAAGCGNTCTCATTGTATAACGTTTTATGGTTGGATCACTAGGAAATAACATGGCGATGTCTTGGTGTGAGGTATTATCTCAGAATTTGCCATGAGTAACTGAGCAGAATGGCAAGGAGGGGGGGGCATCCACTCAGGATAACGAGTCTTCTGACCGAGATTTAAATCTAGGAACCCCCGAATTACGGAGTAACGTAGCCCACTGGACCAGGAGGTTCGATTAAACAAATTCGTTTACAGCTGCGGACGCACTAAAGTTGCGATAAACGTCTGTCGTCTGCCTGGTCCACTTACATTAGCTAATGGACTCAGTGCATTTCCTTAGTGACTGCTTTGCCTGGTGTAGCTTTCTGTAGGACAAGTCTGTTGAGTCGCTTAACTAAAAAAGGAAATTCATTCAATACCTGAAACCGGACAATTTCTCTTTCCGTTTTAACTAATAAAGTTAAGGCTTGTATCATATTGCACTAACATTTTCTCGGGATATCAGCTATGACAGTGTTGAACTAAAAGCCAACGGTCTCCATCGTCAGGGCCGATGTGGTGGAGCCAGAGGTCTCCATCTTCAGGGCCGATGTGGTGGAACCAACTGTCTCCATCCTCAGGGCCGATGTGGTGGAGCCAACGGTCTCCATCGTCAGGGCCGTTGTGGTGGAGCCAACGGTCTCCATCGTCAGGGCCGATGTGGTGAATTTCAGAGTCAGCGTTATTTTACGGCTGGCCGTTTACCACCAATCAGTTCATCTTGGCTACAAACCCCTTGAGACCCACAACTAGCAAATTCTTTTCAATGAAATACTTGCTTTCATAGTCCTTATGTAACATCCTGTCTGAGGACAGGATGGGTATGTAGTTTACAATTGCTGCTGACCCTCGCCAGCGCACTCATTCTCAGGTTTTTACTCTCGCATTTGAGGGCCAGGTCCCCGTATTTATATGCCCCAGTAATAGGGTGGACCATTTACACCCCAAGACACTGGGTTCCATTTTCGTCGCCTCCTACGACTCGCAAGGCTAAGGTGGAGATATTCGACGCCTCCTCCACACGGAACTGTGGTGAAAGACCGTGTATCACTGATATTTATACGAGTTTGTGAAATCTATGCCTCTTCCTATTGGCGCGTTATGCGGTAGGAGGGCGGAGCCAAACTGTGCGGTCACCCATCCGAATTCGGCCATGCACCGTGTTTCTCATCCTGATGTCTCTGTTGTCAAAGTATTTTGCTTTGTTTTTTGCGTGGTCTTCTCTGTTTCTTTTCGGGATTTTCCCGTTCTGTGTGTGTTGGAGTGTCTCAATAAACTGGTGCAGGAATTTCATGCGTTTCTGAGTTCGAGTCCTTTCCCTCTGTTCACGTTGTCCGGGTGTAATTTGATTTCTGTTGCTTCTTTGACATGTCGGTCTAAGTACCGTGATGTTTTGGCTAGGACTTCTGTCTCGTGGAACTTGATTCAGTTTTGTTTTCTGGGAAGCTACGACCTATAGTCTAATCAAGATCAACCGACATTTCGTAGGAACATGTCTCCCATCTTGAGAGTTGAAAAATAAGGTTTGCTTGCTGCCTGATTCGTGATTTTCCTTTTTTTTGCTTGAATTTCTAATCCTGAAGATAGAAGAGGCATATCGCTCCGAAACGTTGGTTGACTTTCACCCCATTACATGGTGTTATACCTCGTAAACAGAAATCTTCCTAACCACAGATATGATAAGTTTGAAACCTACCAGTTTTGGCCATAAGACCTATGCAGTTAAAAATAACGTCCTTGAATGACCAAAGAATTAGTATATAAGACTTTTAACCCCCGGCCAGTGTGATTGATAAAAGCTGTGTTCTTAATTTTTCATCCTTCATTAGTTTCGGTCAAAACGACCATTTACAGAAGGAAATTATCAACAAATATGGAGACTACTATATTACCATGTCGTAGATATAAATGTTATATCTTCTAAGTAATACTGAGATGTACATCGGCTTGTTAGAACTTATAAAAATTATTAAAATTCATCTCTTTACAAAGTGATGTTCAATATTTGTTTCAATCTAGAAGCAATTTGGTTCGCGGCATTATGCTTCTTAATGAAAGATGAATTACATTTCACAGCGTGGTTTCTTTGTCTGATGCTCTTTGGTATTGTGGTTCAGTTATTCAGGCTAAACTGTGTTTGTGTGCCTGAATAACCAGGCCGCGATACCAAAGAGAGTCAGTATAATGACGCGAACCAAATTGGTTCTAGTTAAAACAAATGTTGAACATCACTTTCTAAGCAGACTTAATGCAGTAATGTTTAGATGGTCTAAGAATTCAGTGGGCCGGTCACGGTAGCCCAGCGGTCTAAGGCCTGCAATGTCTTCGCTCGCTCGGAAGCCGGGATCGTGGGTTCGAATCCCACTCAGGGCAGGGATGTTTGTGTGCGTTTTTCTGTGTTTGGCTACAGGTAGAGGCCTTGCGACGAGCTGATCACCCGCCCAAGGAGTCCTACCGTATGTGTAAGATCTAGAAAAACCGAAGTGAACGGAGTTCATGGAGGTAGGCCTAGGCCCACTGGGGCTGTAGTGCCAAGGGGAAAAAATATAATTCAGTGTACATCTTAGTATTAGTTAGAAGATAAAACATTTATATCTGTGACATGGTAATAGTTGCTTCCATATGTGTTGATAATATCCTTCTGAAGATGGTCGTTTTGATCGAAATAAGTAAAGGACGAAAAGTTAAAAACACAAATTTTATCAATCACACTGGACGGAGCTTAAAAACCTTATATACAGTTACTAGTGTGACGACCAGGATGAACAAAGTAAAGTTTTAAAAAGAAAGAATTAGTAAGTAATAACACTTGTTTTTATTGACTGACTCTTTGCAATTATTGAAATAGGCCAAGGATCATGTACTTTTATGTTTAATTTTCTATCCAATAGCTCCAAGGGTTTCGGAACCCGTAGAAATCGGTCATTCAAAAGAATATGACTTATTCAATGTTAATTGAATGAGGTTCGATCCCGGGTCTTGTCCAGTGGGATTTGTGGTAGACACACTGGCGGTGGGGCGGGTTTTCTCTGAGTACTTCGGTTTCCCCTACCAATCTTCATTCCACCAAATTCTCCATCATCATAATCACCCGAGGCAGGCTACAATAGGCCAATCAGTGGCCGCCGTGCCGAGTGGACCCAATTGGATTGCACCCCCCACTAAGCGAATTAAAAAAAAAAACCTAAATCAAGACATTCAGTTTCCAATCTGGGTTCTGAAACCAGTGCGTCCACCCTCCCTATTAGGTGTTAAGTGTTAACCTCTGAACCGTAACATTCAGTGAAGTCGGCTATCCCAGTGAACATTGGAAACTGCCATGAGATGAAGAGTAACCCATTCGGGAAATTAGAAATGAATACATTCAAATATAAATAGAACACCTTTTCTGCCTACAGCAGTCTCCCTGTCTATGTGTTGATGGCATGGACATATTTCAACGTTTCTCTGTCTCTAAGTAAGCGATTGGTAAAGGTTCGGCCACACGAAGCGCTACGCTATGTTCGCTACGTACGCTACGTGCGCTGTGTACACTCTGCGACGCAGCTAACATAGCGGACATAGCGTACGTAGCGTACGGAAGTCTGTGTGGCCAGTCACATTGGCAATAAAGGGAGTTATTTTTCTGTTCGTATAGCGAACATAGCGTACGTAGCGTGCGTCGCGTACGTAGCGCTCTGTGTGGCCGAACCTTAAATGTTCTCTTTCTGTTTAAGAAATGATTTCGAGTTCTGGACTGTTTGTAAGTGTGGAAATGTAGAATTCTTTCACTGTGACACAGTCGATGAAACTTTACATGTACGTTGGAGTGAGATAGCTGCCATATGAAGGAAATATGGCAGAAAACACTGAACTAGCGATTGTTAGAGGGACTCTCGTGAAGTGCAAATGGCTACCAGTGCAGACTCTCGAATTTAATAACTAAATGTGAATCAGACGACCAATAACTAAGCTACTCGTTGTTAATCTTCTCTCTTACGTTTTAGGCTTATAATATCACCGTGTTCTGTGTGTGTAGGAGTGTGTCCTATTGAACAGATTTTCACGAAACTTGGTAGGTACAAACTTCATTCTTCATAATTGTGTTCAATTAATTATAATAATTATTAATTATAATATGGGAAACGCGAGAGTGTGTAATGTGAAAGCGATGCTACAGGTACTTAAATTCAAGGTTATAAAATGTTGTAGCAGAAGATACCTCAGAAAACATGCAACTTTAGGGTAATTTTCTTTTGTGAAACTTAAAATAACAATGTGAGATTTGAGGTTTTCACGGCTGTGACTATGAAAAAAGCGGTCTTCTTGGATGTGGCACCGTGTAGATGTGGTGTTAACCGACGTTTCGGATGAACGTATCGCCTCCATCATCAGGCTAGAAAGAAAAATAATAAGAAATCCGCAAGCGAAGAGACCGTGAGAACATTCCTATGCTTTCGTTTTGATCGTGATTACTAATGAAATTCTAGAGGCAGGTGTGTAGAATTTTGTGCAAATGTTATGAACATGCATACATAGTGTGCATGAAATACGTATATTATTTACATAAACACAACTGTAATTACGGCAACGGTAGGAATTTTTGACGTTATTTCGACAGATTTAGTGCAGAGAGAAGCTGCTCTGAATTGCAGTGAGCCCTCGCTAAGCCGGTTACTTCAAGCAGGAAGTAGGTTACTACTTCAAATTAGACAACGATCGCTTCTTTCCACATTCATTACAATTCAATACAAAGTAATCATCCTGCCATTGCTGGCATATAGGCTGAACTGCTAATAGTGTATTTACATAAACAGTCAATAAATGTAAATAAATGAATATTATCCTACACCTACTCCCATATCTCGCATATTATCCTACACCTGCTCACATATCTCACATATTATCCTACACCTACTCACATATCTCGCATATTATCCTACACCCACTCACATATCTCGCATATTATCCTACACCCACTCCCATATCTCGCATATTATCCTACACCTGCTCACATATCTCACATATTATCCTACACCTACTCACATATCTCGCATATTATCCTACACCCACTCACATATCTCGCACATTATCCTACACCTACTCCCATAGCCGCATGTACTCTTAGTTTTGTCCGGTCACTCTTTCGAATTAAAATTGTGTATGCATTTGACATTTATCCCACATTTGGCATCAGTCCGCGGATTCAGCCGTCCTCGTTTAATTATCGTAATATGCGGCAAAAGGGAAATATTACGTAGCTCTTCATTTTGTGGTTTTTTCAGACTTCCTTTTCATTCTTCTTCCTACGTTCCAAAGATGTAATTCGGCACATCCTGAAAATATTTTATTTTCTTACAGAACGAGAAACTAACTTCTATAATGATATAATTTGTCTTCATATCCTTCAACATTTATCTCGTCAATATATTATTAAAATGAAATACAAAATATATGATATTACTTATTACATCATGCAAAACTACGTGTATTTGGAGAAGGGTAGAAGTTATGAAGCTCCTCATTATGCAGTTTTCTCCAACCTCCTGTCACTTCATCTCTCTTTGGTCCAAATATTCTCCTCAACACCCTGTTCTCAAACACCCTCAGTCTATGTTCCTCCCTTAATGTCAGAGGTCAAGTTTCAGACCCATACAGAACCACAGCAAAATTATTGTTTTGTATATTCTAATTTTTATATATTTAGATGCTAAATCATCCATAAATTGTACAACACAAAAATATTCGAGATTTATTAGTGTTAAATTAGTAATGGTAGTATCCTTTCAGAATGCATTAGGATAATTAAATAACTAGCTTGTCTGTCACAAAGTTCCGTTTACGGAATATTCAAAATTAATTTTAAATTCAGAAACTTTTTAAATTCATTTAAGGAGGTTGCAAAAATTGAGATTATATAGCGTCTGTATACTCATATTTAACTGACGAGAGTTGAACAGAGTGTTTACATCGTTAGTTAGAAGCAATTCTGAAGAACCAATAGCATGAGTGTGCTTATCAATAAGGAGGTATCATTTCTAGTTTACATTCTGGAGAAATCTGTGAATGAGACTGAATATAGATCTCTGAAGTAAACCAACATGTTTTATAAAACGCCATTCTCTGTTATAAAATACAGCCTGATAAGTAGACAGCAACGTTTAAGAACATGCATTCGTTGCCTTCAACACTGACTTATAAATTATAAACCTATTGCTCCATAAAAATCTAAAAGCTAACAAAAGATTAATGTGTTTTGATGGCCTTGTTTACAAAGTTGCACCGCTCTTTAGGGATTTAATGTGTTCCTAAGCGAACTGTGGGCACAATTGGTCGATCTTCAAGTCTGAGATTACAGTCTTAAGTTGAAAGCTAAGGAGAGAAGTGAAGTTATATTGATTCGTTACTTATGTAAAAGAAGGCAAAGGCTTTCTAGATGTAGAACACACAATTTGCAAAGATCCTCTCTTTGCAACAGTCACAGCCGCCACCAAGGAAGTCCTATATGAAATTCCGTCAAAATGTTATAAATAATAAAGAATATTGCCGCAAATATATGGTTATCCTAATCTACTCGTACACATCTAAATTAATTATTATTAATTTATTTCCGATTAAAGTGAAGATACTGAATTCTGTAACAAGTAAGGGATGAAAAAGGCCGCGCCATAGCTCAAGCGGTTAGTCGCTGGCTTCCCATCGCGGCGACCCGGGTTAATCCCGGGTCTGGTCAAGTGGGATTTGTGGTGGACAAAGTGGCGCTGGGGCAGCTTTTCTCCGAGTACTCCGGTTTCCCCTGCCAATCCTGATTCCACCAATTGCTCCACAATCACCCTCACCTATCATCTGGGGCTGGTACAATAGGCCATAAATGGCCGCAGTACAACGGACTTAGTCCCACCCCACTAGCAGTAAAGGAAAGGGATGAAAATGCGTCTCTATGAATAATTAAATATGAAATAAGAGATGAAGATAGACAGCAGTCTAATTTAAGATTTATTTCTAAACGAGTTTATTAACAATATTTTTCTACGTGAAATTAAACTTCTGTTGGAGGGTATTTCATTGAAAAAACACATATGATTAATTAGCCCTCAGTCTGTCATAATACGTAGGTAGGCTGAAAATTAATGCACACATGCTTGTAGAGTGCGTACGAAATGACCTTCAGAAGCGCGCCAGGTGGCATGTGGAAGTAACATTCCCCCTCAATACGCATGCGCAGGTTTGAGGTCGTTGCGTTCATCCAGTGTATTTCGAGAAGCGGAAGTATGGAGACGTGTTCTAGTGCTACGTATATAATTAGAATGGTCAAGTCGAGGATGAGGTGGGCAGGGCATGTAGCACGAATGGGGGAGAAGAGAAATGCATAGAGGGCATTGGTGGGAAAGCTGGAAAGAAGGGGTCCGCTGGTAATACCAAGGCGTAGGTGCGTGAACAATATTAAGATGGATCTCAGAGAAATAGGATGGGTTGGTATGGATTGGATTTATCTGGCTCAAGATAGGGACCGCTGGAAGGCTCTGGTGATCACGGTAATGAACCTTCGGGTTCCAAAAAATGCTTAATTTCACGCAAGAGTCAAGTCTGCACCAAAAATAAACCTCACGGGACTGAAATAATTTCTTAGAAGAAATTATGGTACCTGATTAGGATGTGGTATTTTGGATTGTGACTCCGTGTAGCCTGGTATGAATTTACATACGTTTCAGTGGAATATGCTGTATCTGTGTTCAGGATAAATCGTTTGTAACCACGTACGAGTTTATTCGGTGTCTCTACCCGGACCACTTCAGTATAAGTGTTCACTGTCGTTGAAGCATGGAGACCCATATGCAGGCATTTTCACAAAGCTCGCGAAAACATATTTCAACAAGAAGGGGTTTAGGAAATATAATAGAAGCCAGGAAGAACAAGATATTATAAAGTAAAGTCGCCCATTAAAGTCAAGTCTCCGAATTTCGTCCACCGCGGTTTTAGTCTTGTGTGGGGACATTCTGCCAATGTCTGCGAAGGATGTTACCTCACTTAACGTTGGTCACATACTGAATCAGTGTAACCACTATCACTCTCAGAAGAGAACGTACCATTCATATTAGAAATTTCTTAAAGCAGATTTTCTGGAAACTGGCACAAATTGTTTGATATTCTACAAGAAAGATATCTAATCACAGACATTATTTTACATAGAGTTATTGGCCACTTACATCCAGGTATAGCGGTCAGAGTTCCTGGCTACAGATCCATAGGTCCAGATTCGATTCCCGACGCTACCAGACTTTCTGAGAAGTAGTGGCACTGGAACGGAGTCCACTCAGCCTCGTGATGATAATTGAGGAGCTGTTTCAAGGAAATAGCGGCTCCGGTCTAGAAAACTGATATTAACGGCCGTGGGGATCCGTTGCGCTGGCCACGCGACACCGTCTATCCGCTAAAATTGGCACTAACTGCGCAGAGAAGCGACGGTGGCTCGGTCGGTATAGTTCGCTTGCGGACTAAAACCACGGAGTTTTTTTTGGTACAATAATTGTCTAATATTTTTCTAGTAGAAATGATAGCAATGAATGTGCTTACTTTAAGGCGCAAATCCTTGCATTCTTATGTATGGACAAACCGAAGTAATAACAAATGTTGATATAGTAGCCGGGTATTTTAACGGATAAGGATCGGAGTGGAAGTGATCGGTTCTGAACGCTCTGTAAACCCATTTCACTCTACGTAAATAGAGATATGCTGCTTAATTTGAGACGGAAATAGTAATATCTTGAAGGTGAGTAGTTACTTCATAGAGCAGGAGGATAAAACAAAACACCAGAAGAAATATCTGTAAAATAAAGAGACGGGTCTATTAAAACCGTAAATGTATTTGAAATCTAAGAACAAGAAAGTGAAAAATAAATTTAACTTTCAAGAAAGCAAATAAAATGTAATGAGTGAATTAGAAACGTAACAAGTCAGAAATAAAGGTACCAAAAAGAGAAGGAATATCAAGGGCAAGGAAGTTGATTGATTTTATTGGAAGTCAATAAGAATTACTTACTAAATAATTTACTGAAGAAATTAATTAATAAATTAATGAGCCAATAAGTGAATTGATGTGTTGGATGGGTGAGTAGGTCAGTGTATGGATTGATGGCTTTGTCGTTTGAGAGATGTTGAATGTTTTCGTTATGACCCTCTTGAATTTGTAATAAATCTAAGAAATAATTTTCCTAATGAAAACCTTCTGATGTAAGAATTTCGTTAAACATTTCTTGTGCAAGCTAAATCGGTTCCTTTCATGTGCCGCACAAAATTCTTCATATTAAGTCGAGTAATTATACATAATTCTCAAATTGTTTCTTTCTAAAAGTTCTGAAAAAATATTATTAAGATGTCGGCATATTTTTTATAACTAGTGGGGTGGCACTAAGTCCCCTGTACTGAGGCCACTTCTGGCCTATTGTACTAGCCCCAGATGATAGGTGAGGGTGATTGTGGAGCAGTTGGTGGAATGAAAATTGGCAGGGGAACCGAAGTACTTGGAGAAAACCTGCCCAGCGCCACTTTGTCCACCACAAATCCCACTTGACCAGAACCGGGATCGAACCCGGCCGCCGCATTGGGAAGCCAGCTGCTAACCGCTTGAGCTATGGCGCGACCACATGTCGGTACATTACTATGACAAATTTAGAGGGCGACTTCTCTGCTAAAAATATGAAAATGAATCCAGTGTATGTACGAGCATGGGGGAATGCCTGTTGAAAGAAATGTTTGGACACGTAATTGTCTGGATGGAATTCTCATGTTTGTAAACCTATGTGTGCTCGGTGAAGACTGAAATCTTCCATGTCATAAAATATGATTCTGAAATGCGAGGTTCCACAATTTGCCCGCTGAACGAATTGAACATATTTTGACTTTGGATTTCTAGATAAATGGTAATATAGGCTTTTCTTGTCATTGTCTTGTTTCTGGTGAAAACAATATGGACTTATCCTTCACTCCAATAGTGAAACAACGAGTAGACACGAACCATATACAGTATACGTATATGGCAAAGCTATCCGTTACATAAATACGTATTTTCCAGTCATATCTGGACTAAATCTGAATCAGAAATGCACGTCACTTGGCCAAATTTATCACCACAATTTAACTTCTTATAAGTACTAAACTCTCAAGCAGATAAGTACATATTTTCTTTTTATTTGCTGGCAGTAGAAGGTCCTACTTTCAAAATACAGTCGTAGGTGGGAGATAATATTAAAATTTATCTTCGATAAATAGGGCGGAATCTGAGAACTGATGTGGCCGAGGGTAGGGACCAGTTTAGGGCTGTTGCGAACATGGTAATGAACCATCGGTTTTATAAAATACTGGCAAGTTCTTGAATTGCTGAGCGACTAGCGGCTTCTCAAGAAGGACTCAGCACCGTGAAGTCTGTTACTTAGAAGAAGATGGGTTTTACCTGTTTTAATTATATCTTGTCAGACTATATTTTAGTGTCATGCCTTTGTATCGTCCATATACGGTACACAAAAGCCCATTGCCTGTCATTCTGTCGTTGTATTCCCTTATTCTTTACTTATGCAGCAGTCAGGAATCATGGGAAATAACGGGTACAGCAACCAGATGTGGCGAGAGCATTGCATTGGCCATTGCAGTATTGACCTTCGCCAAGAACAAATTTCCGTTAGTGATATCGAGCTTATTCAGAGAAGGCGTCTACAAGAATGGACCACTTCAGGTGTTATCTGTGGAAGCCAACTAAAGTTTGAAATTGTATATGTGTACAGCCGACAGGGTGTTCAGGAGAATATTTGGACCGAAGAGGGATGAAGTGACAGAAGTTGGAGAAAACTGCATAATGAGGAGCGTCATAACTTGTACTCTTCTCCAAGTGTAATTATAATGATCAAGTCGAGGATGAGGTGGGCAGGGCATGTAGCACAAATAAGGGAGAAGTACGAATATATATGGGATATTTATGGGAATGCCAGAAGGAAAGAGAGCACTTGGAAGACCAAGATGTAGGTGGGTGAATAATATTAAAATGGATCTTAGAGAGATAGAATAAGGTTGTATGAACTGGATTGTTCTGGCTGAGGATAGAGACCGGTGGAGGGCTCTTGTGAACACGGTAATGAACCTTCGAGTGCCATAAAATGTGGGGAAATTGTTGAGTAGCTGGATATTGTTCGAGTGAAGATTGCAAAATGTACAAGAGAAGATAGAATTTATGTTATTTATATTCTTAATAGCTAATAGTGAAGTTTATAACCCTTCAGTCAGTGTTTATTTTATATATGAAAGCCAAGACATTCGATCACCGGTTGTTAGAGTTGGTTAAATTTTGAAGGAAAGAAATTATAGAAAAACAGATGTTATATACTCGTATTTTTGGACGAATATTGATTATGTAGGTAAACTTTGCGAAAAACATATTCCCCTAGACAACACCAGCACGGTGGTTTAACCTATGTTGTTGTTCCATAAAGTTTATGTCCGCGAAATTTTCAAGTTATTGAAGTTAGTGTGTCTTCGAGTAAGAATTATGACGCCTATGACTATTGCTGGGCAACGGATCGGTGAACGCATTCCCGAGGTTATGCTGTCAACAATAGAAGGACATCCAGTGCTAGATGAAGGGCCAGTAAACACGCATTCTTGAAAGAAGAAGATATGTTTTCTATGTGGTCCGTCCGAGACTGTTGTGCAACTACGTGGTAACACGCCTCTGCAACAATGGAAGGGCAGTGTTTTTCTGTGCTCTGTGGTGGGAGATAGCTTGAAGGAGGAGTCAGTCATCAGTAGGAACCAGTCACGGGAAGTTAGTGGTCGAATAAAAATTAGAAGTCAGCCTGTGAAGACTTCGTATGTGATTAGATAATGTAGTCACAGTGAGACTGTTTTAATTCAGTTTCTAGGATACAACTAATGAAGACTTAGAATCCTAGTGTGTGTATAACGCTGAAATGTAAATTGTGTATATCAGCGATACGGCTGTATTGCTTGTAAGTACGAGTTGATTGTATAAGCTGTTAATATTTCCAGTCATCCAACCCAGAACCCCTTATTACTAGTCACGGAACCCCGGACACGTTACAGTATATTTGCAACATTTTTTTTTCAGTGCCTCAGATTTAAATTCATCACTGCTTTATATTTTATGATTACATGTCAATGCCCACATTTTTTCAATTATCGGATTATTGTTATTGTTATCATGGTTTCCTTGCATTTGTCTTCCAGTCATATTAATGTTATTATAGAACGGTGTTCCTCGTGGGTGCAATATTATAAAAGCGTCTTCTTGCATTGCCCATTGTGGGAGGACCGAGGACTCATTCCAGAAAACCTTCCCAATTTTACTCAGTGAGGGTAGTTTATAAACAGCTGCCACTGAGGAAGAGTCATTTCAGAGAAGCGAGCAATGTGGAGAGAACCAGCGTGACGGGACTCCATTTTGATTAGCGTAATGGGAGCTTTCTATCTCATCTGTGTTTCAGTCTAGTCACGTTCAACACTCCAGTATAAAGAGTAGGAAAAGGCTGCACTAATAGTTACGTCAGTCTACAAGTGCTTTTTGCAAACTTATATTGGGCAAACAGGGCCACATGTTTCTGCACGTTAGCTTCCAGTGGTTTTCGAGGCGCGAATGACTTCATTTTGTAGTTTAATTTTACCATTCCTTTGTGAGAATTGTAAATGTTAGGGCGTTGCGTTTGTGGGAATGATGAACACAACACTCAGACTCTCTGATATAGCTACAGTAAATTTTGTGATGAAAATAAACGTACGCACGTATGTCTCTACTGAAACTCACTATTCTGTGGAACATTTGCCGCTGTAAAGAAAATAAATTCAAAATGAAAGGCTGTGTAGAGAAGAGGTTCGTTTGATCCTGATTCATACGTAACGATAATTTTATTTTAGTTAAAATTTAGGCGAAGCTCACACAGTTAAAGTAGTGACTATACTTCAGTCATTAAGGAGTAGATGATAACTATTGAAAACTTCCACCTATTTTGTTTGTTAGAGGGGTGGGACTAAGTCCCTTGCACTGCGGCCACTTCTGGCCTCTTGTACGCGTCCCAGATGATAGGTGAGTGTGATTGTAGAGCAATTGTTGGAAAGAAGATTGGCAGGGGAAACCGAAGTATTCGGAGAAAATCTTCCCCAGCGCCACTTGACCAGTCTCGGGATCGAATCCAGGCCGCCGCGGTGGGAATCCAGTGACTAACCGCTTGATCTATGGCGCGGCCCAAACTTCCCCTTGCTGGATGATATTATGAATTGTGGCATTTGGAATGTACTGAATATAAAATCAGTACAAAATTAAATAAACTGAAATAGAGAAATATGGTGAATAATTTGGTTAAATTGACTGATGAAGGAATATCCTATCTTCTGAGATATAACACAGTGTAGTCTGTTGAATGCTAACCGACGTTTCGGAGAAACATCACCTCCACCTTCACGGTCGAACAAGGAGCAAAGAAACAAGCATGTGGCAAGCTTTGTTATTATCTTCATGCTGGTTTCTTGCTTGGCCCCTAATTCTACCGCGGATATAGAGCCGAAATATTGCTCTGTAACGTTAGTTGACTTGAAGCAGACAACACGGTGTTATATCCTAGAAGATAGGACTCATAACCACCGCTGTCAGAACCTCAAATCCTAGAATACCAAAACAAAATTTACAATAGAAACGAAACGTGCACGAAGACACAGGGAGCTTTGATTTGGCTCCTTCTGGTCCGACACTAGAAATATTGGTCACACTGGAGGGAGCTGCAAGTCATTTTATACACAGGTAGACCTTGAGAAAGATGGAATAAATATTTGAAATTGGAACAGGCTTGAGTGCTGACATAATGAAGCGAAGAAGAATGCGAATAGGAAATTAAAGACAGATTTTCTGTTGGTGACTTCCGTTGTGTAGGAGTTCCCTTCCGATGGAGCCTTTGTACTGCGAACTGAATGTTAGTACCGGAAGTTCGGTTCGGAGACGTGGACACTTCATACTGGGAAATATATTTACCATTTGTTCTGGGAAAGGAATGCGAACCGTTATAGTAGCTCAGCTGTTCTTAAGCAACCCCTTTATCTCTCCATATGCACAATTATAATAGTCTACGTTCTTAGTAAAACTCTGACTTTGATTGGTTTCAGAAGAATTCCGTATTTTGTTAAAATCTTTCTCAGCTACAAATATTCCATCTTCATGGTGAAGCTTGGGGAAACTCAGGATGTGACGAATTATGCTCTTCCGATATAATGCCATGTTGTATGTTAAAAATAAATCGACGTTTCTGAGGACAATCTTTCCATTTTAAGGGTTGAAGGAAAATCATTGCAAGAAATTAGCATGGAGCAGGTAATGCTTGGAAATTGGGTAACATTTTATATGAAGTTCGTATCAGTGAAAGTCAACAAATTCTACACTCCTAAATGACTTGGATCCGGTTACGGTAGCTTAGCGGTCTAAGTCATGTACTATCTTCTCTCGCTCGGAAGCCGGGATCGTGGGTTCGGATCTGTTTCCTGTGAGGTACGAACTGAATTCTTATATATTATTCTTATACACTGCCAGTCACGGTAGCCGAGCGGTCTAAGGCATGTACTATCTTCTCTCGCTCGGAAGCTGGGATCGTGGGTTCGAATTCCACACAAAGCATGGATGTTTGGTGTGTGTATGCGTTTATCCTGTGTATAGGTACAGACCTTGCTACGAGCTGATCACCCGTCCAAGGAATTCCACTGTCTGTAAAATGATCAAATCAGACGTATGCTCCAAAGTGGGAGCAAGAGGATTAAAAAGAAAAAAAAAAAGGATTTAGAACTCAGCGTAACATTGAGGTGTTCACGTCACCAATCCCGATCCCAAATTTGAGGCATATGTTCCACGAGGAAACCATAGCAAAATGCTAAAGGAATAATACTGTCACGTGTTTGTCTACTGACACGCGACAAATAACTTCACGCCGTCTTGCATCTAGGGAATTTATTCCACTCGCTCTTACAGTTACAGAATTTACAGTTTTACAGTTACTGCCATCTGCAGTATGACACTTACTTCTCCTGCTGGAGTCACTGCCATTCACTCGATACACCTCTACTCGTAACGCAATACTCACTGCTCTAGTAACTGAGGTTACACTGACGAATACTCCTCGTTATGTAGCTTCCGCACTGACAACACAGAAAACAGTTACATGATAGCTACCACTGTTGCGTGACGTCATGTTTACCGATTGCCAAACAAAAGTCTCTGCACGGAGTCGCCTGTTGCCATGTAGTAACCGTGGTGTCCCCCCGTTACGTCACCGCGGTAGAGGGGGGTGTCCAGCATGGCGGAAATACGTCACAATATCATATTTGTTCAAACGTTACCTTTGAGCTTTCAAGCGTGGGATGGTAAAGGTGAAGCTCTGGCTGTAACAAGCCTTGAAGGCCCATAGGCTTTTGAGTCATCGAGGCTCCCACATTTTCTAGATATTTGGCTCAAAGTTGCCGGTAAGATTGCCAGCCTTACGTGCTCGCCGCCCTTTACCCCCCAGAAAGATGCCTGGTACTCATTTCTGTTCGAGGCTGAGTCGACCCCAGGGCCATAATGGGACTGGAAATTGAAAAGTCAAATAACATCGGGAATCGAACCCGCGACCTTCAGGCATGTAGCATAGTGCCTCAACAAACTGCGCTGCTGGTTGGAGACGTCCCCGATTAAAGAGTTATTGTCCGTGGAAAATATGTGACATATCTATTACACATTTGCACAATAGGCTCGTGAATTTATTTGTGATTTCCAAATGGAATTAGCGGAAATACGCGCTAAACAGCATGTCCGTACATTAAACTCGGTGTTATTGGGTTCGCCCTTGCAGTAAGAGTGGGAGGTGGAGGGAGAAATTGGAATAAAGCCTGTTGTGAGATTTGTTCTCGAAAGGATTTGTCCGGAATGGTCAGATTGTTGAGACCCAGCAGTGATAAGTGTCCTGCTCAGCGACTTGCTTCAATGCAGCCTTGCACCCGTTACAAATCTTCCCCCGTTTACGTTTTGTGCTGACGATTCGCTTTTCACTGCAATACCGACTTAACGATCAATAGAATCCACGGAATAGAGAAGACACCTTTTTGTTCTGAGTAATAAGTTGATTTGATTAGGAACATTACACGTACAATTCATTTAATAAAAATTCTGGTACAGAGGTCTATAAATTGTGCCCATGATCAGAATATGAAATATGTCCATACCTAACAGAGCGTCTGAAATTCTAGCCCCTGCGCGCATGCGTAAGTATTTTCTCCATGGCGTGTTTTACTGTTTTCCGCATCCTGCAAACCAGAGTCATAAGAGCTGTGGAAACATAAGGTAAGATACATTGCCGATAAAAGCCTCAACGACTAAACAGGAGTAGTGATGTCAGAGTAGACGCCCATTGCTAGGCAACGAATAGATAAAAGTATCCCCGCGGCAACGAATACGCAAGCAACAATTGAATAACTTCCGTTGCTATGCATGGGTGCTGTAAACACATCTTAATAATACAAAGTCTGCATTTTTGCGTGGTCCGTGGAATATGGTTATAAAGAAGAGTTAAATTCACAAGAGTTAGTCGAGTTTTCAGACACTCGCCTGCCGGGATATGAGCTTGGGAGCAGAGGGATTGAATTGAGTCGAGTCTTAGGAATTGACAGTTGCAGAATAATTGCAAGAAAGAAATTAGGATGAGAAAAGTAGATTTCATGAGTGATTTGAATTTACTGTTATACTGTTATAATTCCGTTGCCAGGATACGACTATTGAAGACTGAGAACCATAGTGCGTGTGTAACGGTGAACTGGAAAGTGTATAGAATAGCGACAGCGCTGTAATTGCTTGTAGTCCCGAGTTGTGAGAATGTATGAGATGCAAGAAATCCAATCTTTCAATCCAAAACCCGTGTTACAAGTCATGCATCCTCCATAAATCGTGACAATGTATTGAAAAGGTAAACGAAATTTACACAAAGGCTTGAATGGTATTCCTTCACACATGAAATGTAATTTTATTTGTACTTGTGTATATAAATTAGCCTATATCCATATTTAAAAATAAAGGCATTGTATTTCGGTTAGTAAGATTGCATTTTTTAGTTGGTTTGAGATAAAAACACGGGGTAATGCTCTTAAATTGAAAGGGAACCATAATGAACCGTGTTCAGCCGGCTAGTTCACTAGTCATACTGACTATAATAATCCGATAATTTTTATGAAGTTTAAGTCCATAGACCGCGGAATAAACCACGGAGTTTGTCTTTTGTTTTTGTCTGTGGTGAAGTCATGACTGGATGAGCTGGTGACCACGTGGTTAGTGAAGAGTTGAGAAATGTTTGGTTATCAGGCTTGCTTGACAAGAGCTGATGGAGAATATTCTGGTAATCTGGTGATCCTGAGAAAGGACTGAGGAAGATAATTCAGCGACCCTTGTTTAATAAGAGAGGCGATAAAAGGTTATTCCTTTCAATTTTCCTTTCTTACTCTTCTCCCTATTCAAGGGTTATCGGATGAAGGCGGTTCGGTTGTGGGTTGCAGAGGAATTGGTGAAGCCAGGCTTTGCCTTATCTGTACCCACCTTCACGGTTAAACTTGTGGGAGCGGCTTGTTTTTCCGATAGCAACCCTTATCTGGAGCCGGTAGGTTCGATGCTGGCTATGGTCGCTTCCCTGTTCCATTGAATATTTCTTTCGTATCCGAGGAGTGTTTGTCTGCTGCTGGTCGCTATGTATCCAGTCAGATACCTCATATATTCGGATGTCATGGGAATATTGTAGCTGTCCATTTGGCCCACGTGCACCACCTAACACACGAGAGAGATACCCTAAATTCGGGATATTTGAGGCTAGGATTCTCTCTCCTACGTGGAACTGAAGCAGAATGGCATTTTTTTTTATTTGTGGTTTCCGAATTCTGTGGGAGTCATTTTCCAGTAGCCTGGTAGGTGGGTTTTCTGTGTGGCCTAACGGATAGGCTCTATACTGTTGCTTTTGTGGGCGGTTCTGCTGTTGGATGGTCAATGTCCTGCAAGGAGTAGCCATTGGCTTCGACATTTGACGTGGCCTATTTCGAAAATCGGAAGCCACTCACATCGAAATTATTCACGTTTTACTGTTCCAAATTTTGCCTTTTTTTAGAGAAATGATAAATTCACAAATTTTAACCGATTGTAAGATTTGATGTTTCCACGGCGGTGACTATGAAGAATGCCGTCTTATGGGTTTTCGCTCCGTTTAGATCTTAAGTGAACCGACTTTTCGGAGCAACGTCCCGCCTCATTCTTCAGGGTGGAAACATTCGCTAGCGAGGAACCAGCTTGAGCAGTTGGCTGCAGACTGAGTTACCAATCGAAAAACACCCAGCTACGTAAGAACAAGAAGGGAGGTAGAGTGGGATAAATGGGAGATCAATAGAGAGAAGAGGGGAAGGGTCTGTGGAGATGGGCCAACAGGTAGCAGGCAAGAGCCAGATTAAGATTGTGTCTGGGGGAAAGAATCAAGGCTACCATGCGGGCATTGATCCAATAGCCTCGTAGCTATGTTGCTGGCCGTGCATTGCTTAGAACATATTCTAGAATAAAATTAAAAATTTAGAAGTACGATATTATGATCGAATCTTCAACCATTAGCCTTCATACTTACATTCATCTGTAGCGGCCTCCGTAGTCTAGGTGTAACGTTCCCGGGTTCAAACCCGGCGGAGGTCGTGGAATTTTTAAGGGCGGAAAAATTCAGGGAACAAGTCCTCCGGGAGGGACTTTAAGCCGTGGGTCCCGTGTCGTAGATTTACGGCACGCAAAAGAACCTCATGTCTCTGAGCTAAATTTGGCCAAAAAGTTTCCCGCCCTAAGTAGTTTCCAATGCCTACGGTAGATGGAGGAAGTATTAGGTACCACTGCCAGAGGAGGGGAACCTCTCTGACAGAAAGGAACTAACTATTAGATACCACTGCCAGTAGAAGGTTGGAACATCGCTGGCAGAAAGGGGCTGATAGTAAGCACCAGTACCGGTAGGGTATGGAGACAGTAGAAATTAAAAGGGGGACGCACAATGGACCAATAACTGGTCTAAGTGCATGGGGAAGCCCACCCCCTCAATACTGTATACTGAATACCTTCATCTGTTATTTAAAATTATTAAATTCGATCCATCCCTAATCGATTATTACAGAGAATATGATTTTGAAAAAAAAACGGGATTATGTTTAAATTTAATATACATTACATAAATAACTAATTTACAAAACATTCCCTTCAATTTGACTTCACTATTCTAAGTAATCCTTATCAGTGAAGGCAAGTAATTCGGCGCTTAATAATAAGTTGGTAATTTATTATTTCCACGGTTATTTTCAGTAATTATCCATTCATGGTGCAGGGTTTTAATATCTATATTTCTTTCCACTTTTCATATATTTTATTACTATTCTCTCCTCGTACAAAATATACGAGTATAGTGATCTTCATTGAACGTTCTTTTTGTATTTATAGTTGGTACACTAAAAAGTAAAGTTGTCCCCATGCCATAAAACATTGGAGAGTGGAGGTATAGCTCCACTATTCTTGGCCTCTGCACTAGATGTATGAGAGTAGCCAGTTTCACACCCCGGCCGCTTTAACTTCGAGGGAAAGAGCCCTCGGTACCCTTCGTATAGAAGACTGAGTGGTCCCCACAGCGAGTCTGGATGTTATGGAGGATAGAGAAATCTTGCTTCTGCCGGGAATCGAATACCAGCCGTCCAGCTTGTAGCCTATCGCTATGCCGACTGAGCTTCTATGCAAATGACGTGAAATATTAACATTCATGCCTGGCCGTGCGGATGTTGTTGCAGTGTATTCTAAAAAGAAGCGTTGACCCTTCGTTATTCAGTTGAGTTTTCGCTTTTAACGTTTAGGATAAAATTCCCGTATCTTCATTTTCAGTATAGCTGTGAACTTGATGTCCTGTCATATATTCTACATGTAACGAGAGTAATATGCGAAAAGGAAATCCCCTAAATCCCATAGACCGAAACCAGTATTTACATTAAAATATTTTGATTTTATTATGATCCGACATATTTTAATTTTTGATTTAATAAGAGGTTGAAGGCAAAGCTAGCATACTTCTGCGAGCCCGAATCGTACCATCCAGATGTAGGATGTAACCCAATGGACACAACTTCATTAATACAAGGGACTGTTCCTTGAGAAAACCTCCAGTTTGGAACCAAATAACTGAATAACGGTCGTTATAAATTCCTTTCATCTTTTCTTTCCCGAATTTCCTCTATGTTTTCTCGGTTAATGCAAAAATAGAGTATCCCTTATTCTTCTAGAATGAAAACTAAAATTAAATTTTATAATGCAGTTTGCATATGGAAGATATTTTCGTGTTAGAGCTTTTACATCATCTTACGCTATCTTCCTATGCGTCCTTATCCTGGAATATTACTTGCCATGAGTGATACTTCTTTGAATGTCTTCCATTATGATTAGTTCATTATGTTAGTGTTATGCGTGACACCCCCATTGTCTGAGGTGTATTTTGTATATATGACTTTCGTCCTCATATAGTCGGTTCTCTTTATTGCAGATATTTTGCTGTTTACTACTTTTAATTATTATTTATTTAAACTGCAAATTGGTTTTACCCGGTGGCAGTGGCACTACAATAAGACACTAGACACAAATAACACACATTATACAAATAGCACACCACACTCAAAACAAAACACAACACACAAAACTACACAAACAATGAAGGACACGATTTGTTTATTCCGTCTTGCAGTGCATACACTTATCTATCTTCTTCTCTCACTTTCACTACATGTTTCGGCATAAGAATGCCATCTTCAGGTGCTACTCAATTCACGTCAAACTAGTACATTGTATGCCTTGTCTTCACTTTAAAATAACTAAAATATATGTCCATCATATATATTGACAAATGTCAATCGTAAAAATATTAAAACTGTTCAGGGTTCCCGATCGCTACGTCGTATCTTATTACGCCAGTCCTGTTCATCCTAGTCTGTTGGAGCTC
>NW_019727411.1:22917-78218 GCF_002891405.2 Cryptotermes secundus | reverse complement strand
GAACCCTGAACAGTTTTAATATTTTTACGATTGACATTTGTCAATATATATGATGGACATATATTTTAGTTATTTTAAAGTGAAGACAAGGCATACAATGTACTAGTTTGACGTGAATTGAGTAGCACCTGAAGATGGCATTCTTATGCCGAAACATGTAGTGAAAGTGAGAGAAGAAGATAGATAAGTGTATGCACTGCAAGACGGAATAAACAAATCATGAACTTAAATCAGTGCAACAGGACGCTAAAATATAACAATGAAGGACACACTACACACAATAAATACAATGCAAATACAATTACAATTAAAGTTATTTAAATTAATATTAATAAAGAACTAAACATACTATACATTAAACAGTAACAGCAGTGAAATACATAATGTCATGAACTGATGCACTCACATTTCACCTTGACCTCCCCTTAATTCCACTTCACTGCACTTATTCACCCTCGACATCCTCACCACAATTTACTTCACTTCACCTCACTTCACTGCATTTTTGGATGGTTTCCTCCACACCTGGGTTCAAAGTCGGTAACTTTTTGAATATTAATCTCAAGCCCTGTTCGTTTAATAGGTAGACAGTACGGCCACTGCAGTCGGCTAATTTTCAGCATACTTCAGGTATTTGTACCGCTGTTGATAATTAAGAAGTGATTTACATAAGAACTTCCGTCCGCAAGTTTGCGTGTATAACACACTACGTTCCCTGCTCTGCAGAATAGATGGATTTTATCAGGAACTTGTTAAAATGTTGTGGCGTTTGACGATAATAATCATTGTAATATTATTCTGATTGGGATGGACGTGAGCTATCTCTCCGCATGACCTAAGGAAAAACGCAATAAACTCTGTACATCTGGACCCCTCTTCTCATTTGTTGTCCTCTTCTAACCAGTTCGAAAGCTAGGACTGAAAGAGAGAGAAAGAGAGACCTATGCTTCTTAAGGGACTCATTCTAGTACGTGAGTGGAGAGGAAGCATACAAATTACGGACATACTTCGCCGATCACAGTGGCCGCACGGTCTAAGGCATGAACAGTCTTCCCTCTCTCGAACACTGGGATCGTGGGATCGAATCCCACTTGAGTTTGTGTTGTTCTGTGTTGCCTTGCGATAGGCTGTTCCCCCTTCCAAGGAGTCCTACCGACTCTATAGAAAGAAAGTAAAAAAAAGTGGCCAAGGTCCACAAGGGCTGTAGAGCTATAGATAGATAAATTTCTACTTCCGAAATGGCCATATTTCTTCGTTAGGTTCATCTAGAGCGGGCAAGGATTATCTGCTTTCTTGACCATTCGTCACAAATGGGAGTTAATCGTCGCAGCAGTATGACGCACGAAGTAAATGAGAAAATGTTCAAGATTTCGGTGTGGGAATCACATTCGAAGGGAAGCGCGCTTAGCGGACAGCAGGATGAAGTGGAAGAATCTAAGAGAAACACAGGATGAAGTGGATCAGGATAAAGACGCATTGCGGACTTTTCAAACACATTAATGCAATCTTAGTTGCTACAAAAGTAGTCGGTTTTTTTTTCAGTTTGAATACTCTCCAGTTTCTGATGGAGTCCGACACTCATACAGTTATTAAACGTCGAGTTACCACTTCAAATACTTCGTGAACCCTTCTGAATATTTTCTTTCATTTTACTTTGGAGCACTGACACGTTTCATTCTTCAGTACACAGCTACTGTGATGAAATATTTTCCTCAAATAACCAGTTACTCACGAGCTTAAATAATAGAAAGAATAATTTATATTCAGTACTTAATATTTACTGGTTAAGTAATGGACCAAAATGGCCGTGCCATAGTCGCCTGCTTCCCACGCTGGTATCCCGGGTTCGAAGCCGGCTCATATCATGTGGGATTTGTGGTAGACATAATGGCAATTGGGCAGAATTATCATTCTGCTGACTGCTACGATATGCCAATTAGTGGCCGTCGTACCAAATGGACTCAGTCTCACCCCACCCTAAGGAACTAAAATAATACAAATAATATACAAAATATGCTTCATAGGACTGTTTCTAATAATATGGAATCCCCATACATGAGAAGTCTTTTTAACGTGAAGTTCATGAATTGAACTCCAGTCTTTTTCGAAGGATGAGGACGTTGCTCCACTAATCTAAGTAAAATATTTATCAAAACAAGAACTAAAAGAGCTCGTCTCTCTGTAGGAAGATTGTTGGATGCATATCAGCGACAACGCGTGCATTAACATTATATTGGCCGACTGGTTCTTGCATTTAAAGTCACATAACACGACAGACGACATAATTAAGTGATAAACTGTCTGGGATATAGTCAGACTTCCTGGCGCTTCACATTTTACTTTTCCGCTCGAAAGAAGAAAATAATTCAGAGTACCCAGAATTAAACAAGACGTGTGCTCTATGCAAATGTTTCTATGTAATGTGCTCGTATTTAGCCGCTTGTGGTTTAGAGGCTTTGAGATCAACATTGTCCAGAGTTTCTGCACTGAAATAATTTTGGGAAGGCAAATACTGTAAGGACTGAGAAGAATGTATAAATCTGGGTGAAATAGTAGGGCAGAAAGAAACAAAAAGTCCAGTTTTATGCGTTGAAAGTAATGTAACGAAATAATTAACTGTTACGCAACGGATTGTTAAACCATGTTTCGCGGCAACGAACACGCTTGGAAGAATTTCTATGGATCCGAACAACCTTCAGGAGGGAGCAGTGTGGCGTGTATATCCATTGCTAGGATACAAGCCGCTAAACATTTTCATGACAACTGTTGGATGGTCGATGTTCTAAAAGACAACCACGTAAAACTGTAACAATTATATATATAAAATTGTATAAATTGAATTGTTTCATTTTTGGTCCGTTACACTATCAATCACAAAGTCAATAGAAAGTCCGTCGAGTGTAACAATGTTTTTTAGGTCACTTCTTTATCACTTTTGCCTTACATGTTTCGGTTTTAATAAAACCATCATCAGAGGCACATGGTACTAACAAGAAAACACTGGCGTTGTTTAACTGTACACAGTATATATGCTGCGTGGACGCTGCTACAAATGTCGATGTGTAAAAGCACAACACTTGCTAGGAATATTGAATGCACGTTCAACTCTCGCATTCCATCCAAAATTGCCCTCAAGTTAAAACGTCACTATTAAAATATTTAAAAGTTTAAAACATTTGAAGTAAAATGTTAGGCTCCTCCTTGTTAATTCATCCCGATGATGGGAGATGTCAGCTTGAGGTTGTATAGGCTTATGGTTGGAAGTTTCCTATGCGTTGTGTGTTGTGTACATGTATACTGTGTACAGTTAAACAACGCCAGTGTTTTCTTGTTAGTACCATGTGCCTCTGATGATGGTTTTATTAAAACCGAAACATGTAAGGCAAAAGTGATAAAGAAGTGACCTAAAAAACATTGTTACACTCGACGGACTTTCTATTGACTTTGTATAAATTGAATGTACAGAATAGCTACGAAGCTATGTGGAATGTCAATGTTCAAAAGTTTGCTGGCCCTGAAAAGGTCAGTTTGTTCCACTGCGAGTGCGCTGGCAGAATTTGGTCTTTTGTAGTAGACCAAGTCTTTACGGCCGTTCAGCTGGTTTGTCCGGCCGATGATTTGGCGCTGCGTGCGCCGGTAGGAACAGCTGCCTACGGCTCGGTTGCTGGAGAGCTGCGGCAGCTACGTTAGCTGTCTGGTAGCAGAACGCGGTTGCTGGAGAGGGACGGCAGCTTCGTTAGCTGTCTGGTAGCAGAACGCGGTTGCTGGAGAGTTGCGGCAGTTGTCTTTGGCGCAGAGAACACCTGATGACTCTGATGACTGAATGTGATCACTGATGACTGCGAGCTTTGGGCTCCGCCTTTTATACCATGCTTAATGGGCGGACCGAAACTTGCAGTTAATGCTAACTTTAATTTTTCTTTTAATTATTATTAATTTAATGCTATTATATAGACTGTCTTATTTGCATTTTGTCTTTTAGTTATATCTGTATTTCTATGTATTCGTGCCAACATTGTTATTGGCCTCTGTGCTGTTAAGTTTGCATGTAAATAAACACGAACAGAATTGAACTGAATTATTAATTTCTATGTGTGTATGTATGTGTATTGTCCTTTCTCGCCACACACTCACTCGTTAACTCACTCGTTAATGCTAACTTTAATTTTTCTTGGATTTATTATTAATTTCCCCTCGTTGGTGTCTCCACCTTATCGTGGTGAGGGTGTTTGAGTATGCCAAGGACCCTGAGAGCTATACCAGCGGTAGCATAGCTACTGGCAGGGCCTCCCTTGCTGGACAGGTCAAAGGGTAGGCATCAGACGAAGAGAGACACCGAAAACTGATGCCGGAAGCAGCGTCATCAGCGGCGACTTGAAGCACAGAGAAAATGATGCTCGAGATGGTTCAAGTTCGTATAGCAACAGGCGTGACCAGAGTGGTTTGAACGGCTGTTGTACTGCGATGTGGAAAGCAAATGGAAAAACTACCACATTATCACTATTCCTGGATAGTCTCTTTCCAAAAACAGAAGATCGCATTAAGTGGAGAAACTGTTTTGGAAGAGGCTGTGGACCTGTCATCTGACAGATTACTGATGAATGAATGAATTATTAATTTATTGCCATTATGTAGACTGTCTTATTTGTATTTTTTAGTTATTTTGTGTATTTGTATGTACTCGTGGTAACTTTGTAATTGGCCTCTGTGCTGTTAAGTTTTGCACGCAAATAAACACGAATTGAATTGAATTATTATTATTTGACTGCAAATTGGTTTTAATCCTGTGCAGTTGTAATAGATTACGTCAATAAGTCAAAACTGCAGAACTACACAACATTAAACAAAAGTAATAGTCACACTCTACATATAATGAATACTATCACAATACAATTACACTTACATGTTAACATGCAAATGAACTCCTAGCCAATATTACAGTATAGCGTAACTATTGTATATAATGAACTGTCAGAAATTAGGTGTCAGAAAATATATTTAAATCAAGGAGACTTTAAAATATCTAACTTCACGTTGCAGTTTCTTTTATGAAAAGATGATATTTATTCAAACGAAGAAATATCTTTACTTATATACAATTCGAAGATCCACTGTCATTTTCTCAAAGGCCCCAAAATGGACTCTATCCCGAATGAGACGCTCTCAGTCCCCGCCATCCTGCCATGGTCTTCTAAGATTCCCTTTGATGTTATCCTCCTGTGTACTAGGGATTATGTCCTCTGTGTATTCCCTTCACTGCAGCCAAATCTGTTTCGTAGTTTGAAATGATGCTGGAGCGGAACCACACAAAACGTAAGAGGAGATGCTCTGTTTAAGTAGAACGGCCGAAGATGTTACTTGTCCTTGATTCTATTCGCGAAATCTAAGGATGCACTGTAGGTAGGCTAATTCATAGCACATTTATGCTCTTCTTTCTTGAACAGATCACATATATATTTGGAAGAAATTTCTGCAATTAACATTCCTTTCCTACAGTGGATTTCTTGTCATTCCCCTTTCAGTAACCATCTGCGTTAAATGATATAAATTAGAGGAAAACCAAAATCGTTTTGCGTAATTTCAGTTTAATTTTTTTTACGCTGTATGTAGTTGGCCCTTTCGAAAATTATGGGAATAAGTCAGCCGGTAGATATTGTTAACAGTTTCCGAGCCTGTAAGGAAATTTCTTCAATTTAAATTCATTTGCAACTGTACGTGTCTTCTAAAACTTTTTTTTCTGCTGACTCTGGAAGAAGTTTCTGAACTGAAATGAAATGGGCGCATTTCCTGGCTTAATTTTGAAGCCCTTCTCCCTTCTCTATTCCCCTCTCTTTCCTCTGTTTCTGTTTTCCATTTTAATCAACGTACATTATAAGGAGAATTGCTTCTCTATATTCTTGTATCCTTTTGTTTCTTGAGTTCTCTTCTTCAAAGTTTTATGGTCATTCTACTTCGCTTTCCTCCCTTCTGTGCGTCCCTATACTCATCAGTTTTCGTTTCTGTTATTCTGTCACTAAAATCGTTGGTAATCATCTCTTTTTGCAGCTGTGATTTCAAAATCGTGTACATAAATGATTTTGAGGAGTATTTCTGAGATTAACTTCCAGGAAGAATTAATGTTCCACGCTTCTTCAGAGGACGGTAAGAAGACAGAGCAATTCCCAGACTGTCATTTTAGAGATATTAGAATTCAGCCAAGATGGCAATTACATTCTTTATTATTACGATTTATGCATAAGTCCAAATTGTTTCATGTATTTACATGTACGTTGCAAATCTTGAGAATAAACTGAAAGTGGCGGTGTAATGAAAGATATTCTCTTTAGACTCCAAAAATGAAACTGTTTCCTATTTCTATCCTTAGGGCCGATATTTTCAAATAGACCTCCAATTATATCTTAGCCCATAATTGACAGAATATTACCCAGGTACATTGACTACGAAAAAGTAACATTTACATAAAATATTGTAACGGATATACAACTTATTTATTTGACCGTCACAACACAACAATAAAAGAACTTCAAGGACAATGCCCAGATATAATTCTGCTACATGTTTCGGCCACTAGTGGTCATCATCAGGCAGACACAAATCAACAAACGTACACCACTGAACTGCAGTACGCAAAATTTGATACAATGTCATAAATCATTTAAGATAATTTACAGTAAGGATACAGTAGTTAGTTAGTTAGTTAGTTATTGAAGAGGGTGGGTTTCCCCATGCACTTAGACCTGTATTGGTCCATTGTGCTTCCCTCTAAGATTTCTACCAGTCTCTATATCCTACCGGTACTGGTGCTTACCATCAGTCCCGCCCAGCCAGCGAGATCGGCTCTACTAGCTGAGAGGTATCTATAATGCTTCCCCCATCTACCGGAGGTATTAGAGACTGCTGTTGGGCGGGAAATGTCCGTAATTTGGCTCAGTGACCTCCTTTGGAGATATGAGGTTCTTTTACGTGCCGTAAAGCTACGACACGGGACCCACGGCTTAAAGTCCCTCCCGGAGGACTTGTACCCTGAATTTTTCCGTCCTTAAAAATTCGACGACCTCCGCCAGGTATTTGAACCTGCGTACTACGAGTCATGAGGTGGGAACGTTACCTCTAGACTACGGAGGCCGCTAAGAATACAATAAGTAGGTTATTTAAAACCAATAAAAGTCATATATAAAAAACAAAATTAAAATTTGATTGATGTTTTTTAACACCGAATCAGTCGTTGGTTCCACTTTACATACGTATCCGTCGACAAATAGTAAATTTCAATGTTTCATTATAAAATTGTATAGGAGGCCCAATAATTAATGGAATAGTTGGAGCCTCATCATACGGAGAATTGTACGTAATGTATGGGAAGTTAACAAGTTGTATATATTGTAACACAGCAGGATGCATGAAATGAAAATTATTGTAACGGATTTGATTAACGTGTTTCCAGGCAACAGCTCTGTAAACACTGTCGAACACGCAACAATAGAGAAGGTTCTGTTTTCCTTGTCCGCGGTGACGTCACTCGGTGGCCGGTAGTGGTCATGTGACGTGTCTTCTGTGATGCATGTCCGTTCCTCGGCTTCATAAGGGACGAGTCAGTTCTCGGTAGGAGATAGTCACGGGAATTTCGTAGTTGACGAAGAGTACAAGAAGTCAGCCTGTGAAGATTTAACGTGTCGTTTGAAGACTTTATGTGTTCTGTAGTACATATGTGATTTATTGAGACTTGTTCCTGTGTTATAAACCCGTGAGGACTTGTGCAGACAAACAGAAGATTAGTGTGGAGTGATTTTAAATTATGTAAATTAGCAATAGTATTATAATTATTTGTAGTTACGGCCTGCAAGTATCCAGTGCATCCAATTACCAATCCAAACCCGCGTCTTCGTTACTGTGACACGTGACAATATGTACATACGTCGCTACAGAAATCTGTCATGTTACTCTTAGTATTGACTCGGAAAATATAAACGTAATTTTTTCGAGTATCTATATCTTATTTAAATAAATGTGTGTTCCAAAGTGTACTCCACAACGAGCCCTACTTGAGATTTGTCCTCACAGCTACATAATGAAACGTTAATGAAACTGTTTAATGAGGTACTGAGAGGCATTGCTAACAGCGCACCTCCTCCAACTGTTCCTGAAGGGCCAGCATTGTTTTGCGGCATAAAACTTGTCCATAATCAGTATGCCACTGGAACATTTCTGTCGCTGATTAAGTATATTATATATAACAGATGTTTTACGTAAGATAAAGTATTACATTCCACGGCGTTTCGTATCACAGAGAGATACTCATTTTTTTCTTCTAATTATTTTACCTTCATGTTAGGACAAGAATCCGAAATTGTATCTATAAAACCATTAAAATTCTTTCTATCTTATTTGTCATACGAGATCGCCGATCCAATCTTTGAAGTCTGATCCATTTAAACATTTTTAAAAATTCAGTTATTTCCTCACAGAAACTCATTCACTATCTATCATAAATAACTATTAGTTTAATGTTTTAAGGGAAATATCGCTGTTTATTCTAAGAGAGATATAAGTCCAACAGATGCACCCTGTGGGCTTAATGGAAAGTTCTTTGTTGTTAAAGCAAGTGGCACGTCTTATAAAACTTTTTTGAGACTAAAATAACAATTTGGCAGGAAGAAAATGCGGAGGCTTGTGAATTATTATTTGAGAAAGTAATATTGGCGGAGTAGTGAATAATATCACCCAGATATTCGTAATAAATAAACAGTGAACCATCTTAGTTTCAAGTAGCATCACCTAACTGACTAAGGCACACGGTACCGTAATTAATTGAGACAACGTGCTACTAGCCTGAAGGTCGCGGTTTCGAATCCCGATTAGGTCAATACATACTTCAGTTGACCTAATCCTTCCAGCCGCACAATGGCTCTGGGGTTGACTCAGCCTCTAACAGAAATGAGTACCAGGAATTAATTGAATAATTTTCCTGGGGGGGTAAAGCGTGGCCGTTCATAAGGCTGACAACCTTACCGCCATCTCTGAGCCGACTGTCTAGATAGTGTGGAACCCTCAACGTCTCACAACCCAATGGGCCTTCACGGCCTGTTACAGTGATAGCTTTACTTTTTTTTTTACTTTTTACCCAGTCTCACTTCCTCGAAGTTAAGAGGTGTAAATTCAAGCCAAAGAAACATAATTCCTGCTTCTAAGATGTTATCATGCGTATATGTGACTATAGACGGAGTTTGGGTTGGAGATTATGTCTATTGGCCACTTTAACGCACGATTCGCGAATACATTTATTTATAGTAACATCGCTGATCTCCACACTCTCTAAAATCACTACAGTACACGCTAAGTCTTTTTAGTCTTCTCTGTCTTCATACTTTTCCTAGTAACGGCTTCTAACGGTGGTGATTCTTCAGTTTGCGCGCTTACTTCGTTGCCCACTGGTTTTCAACTACACGGATTAAAGCAGACTGACCTACAAACTTTAAACTTGCCTCGGATATAACATCTCGGCACGGACCGCGTGGGAAACATCGTTTTCAACAGTTCCTCTGGTGTTGCTCGTGAACTCGTTGCAGTGGGAACGTGTTTGTTTCGTGGTCACTACCTAGTAAAGGGCCAACACTCCGCAATGTATATATATTGCTTAGGCCTAAATCCAAAATGTCCGTCTTGCCTCGTCCATCAGTTATTTGTATTGGAAAGGAAAGTTGAATTTATCTGATTTTATTGTGTTCCAGAGAGTCATCTTCAGTATCGTTAACATCAGCAAAAACAAGAACTTGTTCCGCGATGGCATGACACCACTTGTCAAATCGACCAGTAGACCCAAATGGTAAGTCATTACATTTTCTCTGCAGGTTTATATTTATTTTTAAGCCTCACTTTAACAACTTTAACAATGACTGACGTCATTATACAAGGGGTTGGAAACTCCCTTTCGTCTGAAATTTTCCCACTGTGCCTCCCACTACCAACAGTTTTAAATTTCGGCCAATATACAAAGGAACAGACTTGCTGAAGTGACTACCCCTTAATTCTTCACATGATATTATTAAAAACATAACGAAAAGAAACTCATTGGCTCCGATCACTAGTTCACAGAGGCGGTCAAATGAATTGCCAAGAGCACGTGGTGTCAAGCGGTCACTCATCCAAATACTGACCACGCTCAAAGTTGCTTAACATCTGTGATCGGACGAGAACCACGGCTCCACAAACGAGAGAATTTTTTAGAACATGCGTATCAAAGTTTCAGTGGAGATCTTTTGAAATTGAATTTTTAAATTTTTAAGAATATATAAGGCACATGTATTTTTCACTGTATTCAGTTTTTATTCTCTAGCTTAGAGAATCGTTAGACCTTTTAGTGTAGAGGGTTTAAATAATTCGAACTTCAACATGAGCTCTAAAATGGCTTCATGACGTCGGATTAACATACCTTTAGCCCTGACGATTCTGAAGATGTGAGCACAACGAGACTTCGAGAGCAGGAGTTACGTCGCTGAAACGAAAATCTCCGATAGGCGTTCTCGAAGCTTCAGCAGTTTGAAGGAAGTAATTTCGAAGCTCACAGATTTGTAGTAGCTACCAGTACGAAACCTTAAGCCGGCAAGGGAGTTAGTGTTATACAGGGATACTATAAATGATTCATTCGTTTTTAAAACGCTGTATTTTCCAAAGTTTACAAATACAAATGTGATATATATAAGAAGAACCGTAAACTCACCAAGTTTGTATTGTGTGCACCAGTTGGCAGCACGAGTTCAGTGCCTTTACAAAATGGCGACAAAACAAGAAAAGAGTTTTTGTTTGCTGGAATATGCGAGATGTTCGTCTGTTATAGCAGTGCAACGCGCATTCAGCGTGTAATGTTTTGGCAAATATAGCGTTTTAAAAACGAAGAAATCATTTATAGTACCCCTGTACTGATAAATAAACTAAATATTTAATTATAATTAAAGTTCATTAGCTGAATGTTTTTCACCCGTTCAGATAAAAGCTAGGTACTATTGAATCCGAAATTTAATGTTTTTTTTTCAATGAAACCTTTTAAAGGAACATACCTTCATGTAGATTAATACTAATTATATCCACATTGAGTACACATTTACCTATACTTTCTTCCCATGTGTGTCTGTATGTTCCATGCTGTTTCCTCATCATGAAGGTACCAAACAGCCATATGAACAATTTTCTTTTCACTGGCTTTACATTCCCCTTGAACCCCGACCTCTGATTTTTCAGTTCATGACCACTTCGCAGACGGAAGTACTCCTTGGACAAGTGATCAGCTCGTCTCAAGCCCTGTACCTAAGCACAAGGACAACACAAACACAGAATAAACACATACACATACCAAACACCCATGCTCTGAGTGGGATTCGAACCCACGATCCCGGCTTCCGAGCGAGCGATGCCTTAGACGGCTCGGCTACTGTACCGTACCGGCTGTGAACAATACCCGACCAATTTGTACCGATTTAATAATCCGAATAATATTTATCGATAGAGGCGGGATAGCTTAGTTTCTATAGCGACTGGCTACGGCTTGGACAACTATGGGGTCGGAGTTCTAATCCCGGTATGCTATTCCCTTGGAACTTCGAAACTCAAGTGAAGTTAATTCCCATTCCCGTATTCTCTCATATCCTCCCGGCACGGACCACGCATAGAAAACACAGTTCTATTGATGCGTATTGAGACCACACAGAAAACGCGTGTCACGTGACAGACTGCGAGTTCATTTGTCCGTTAGCAGCACTGCGTCTTGCGCCGACGAAATAGAAAACAGAGCCTCATCAGTTGTTGCGTGTTGGACAGTGTTTACTTAAAGAGCTGTTGCCTGACAATGCATTGACCAAATCCGTTACAGTACTTAGGGTGGCCACTGCGGCCGCGCCATAGCTCAAGCGGTTAGTCGCTGGCTTCCCAGCGCGGCGGCCCGGGTTCGATCCCGGGTCTGGTCAAGTGAGATTTGTGTGGACTAATTGGCTCTGGGGCAGGTTTTCTCCGAATACTTCGGTTTCCCCTGCCAGTCTTCATTCCACCAATTGCTGGGGCTGGTACAGTAGGCCAGAAGTGGCCGCACTACAAGGGACTTAGTCCCACCCCACTAGCAACAAAAAGAAATATGGTGGCCACAACTTCCAGGTTAGCCGAGGCAGTTTCAATTGTCCCGAGTTCTCATCCTGCTAATTAAGAATTGAAAATAAAATTTCTTAGATTTAAAGTTACGATCATCACTGTGTACTTGTTCCATGAGGAAGATATTTGTCCTGAAAGCTTGTTGTCGAAATAGAGTTTTGTTATGCATTGTTAGTGTCGAAACCAGAAGCAAAGTAGTACATGAATCAGAGGCTTGTTACTGGCGCTTTATTCCGGTGGGCAGTTGTGATATCATGTGTTCCCAGGTGGGGTCAGTTGGCTCTGGGCCCGCGAATGTCCTGCTTTTCTCTAAAATCATGTGACGTTAAATTATATTTTCTTTTCAGTGAAACTCTTAGCAAATAACTTCAGTTTAAGTACATGTGCGGTCTGTCGTGCAACACTTATGTTCTCTGTAGGACGACGCATCGATATTAGTGCTTATCTTCAGACCAAAAAAATTTTAAAAGGTGCATCTCTCAAGTACGAAATTCGATCGATTTTCAAACATAGCTCTTTAAATGAAAATGAACTTAAACTGCGGTCTCAGAATCAACTAACGCAAATTAATACACGGCCCCTGATTCAGTTCACGGTAAATTCTGATTTCGCGTTTGTTTGATCGAAATTTCCGCGAGCACAGACAAATAGCAACGCTACTGGAATGAATGTATTTACACCGTATTCTGATGAAGAATTTCAAAGGACTTCAGTGAGGCCCCTTCTGTTGCCATATGCAGAAGCACCTAACTGAAAATCCATAATATTAATACCAACCTTGGTTCAATTCTTCCTCCCACGAAAGACGCAAGGATTGTAGAGATTGATTCTAAATTATTGTGTGGGTTTCATTGGCGTATAATATTCAAAAGCGGAAGGAACAACATAAAACCGTCTAAGAAATGTGAAATTGTAACTCAAAATATTTTATTTGACAACGCTGTACTAGCAGCATTGATGTAGTGGGGAAAATATGACGTCATAATTCAAAATGGTGACTGCTCAAGAGAAAGCGTTGAGCGTGCTTTGGTCTCTGGAAACAGAGTCCGATACCAAAATGCAGTGTCGTTACAGAACTCACTATGGAAGAGAGCCGCCTTCAGAAAATATTATCCGATGTTCATTAAAAAAATTTCAAAATTCTGATAGTGTTCTGCACCGAAAAGGAATGGGAAGACCGAGCACTTCGGAGGAAGTTGTTGATCGAATGCGGGAAGTTTTGACAACTTACGTGCCATAGAAGACGAGCATGTTGAAGTTCAGTATTTCCCAGTATTTATCCTGTAATAAATATAACGTTTTGAGTTAACCATATTCCGTAACCAGCAACAACGAATTGTTTGAGACTGTTGCAATATTTTTCCGATTTCAAAACTATAAGCCGCGAAAATCCAGACAATAATTTAGAATCGCCCTGTGTACTATTATCTCTAAGTCAATCAAATGGGTAACCTCTGAAATCGTGCTGCTGCCGTTCAAATTTGAATTCGTAGATATAAAGTCAGGGGCACGCGGTAGCGTAGTTGTTTGAGGCACTATGCTACAAGCCGGAAGGTCGCGGGTCCAAGTCAAGATAAGATCATATTTTTTTCAGTTGACCTAATCCTTCCAGCCGCACTGGGCCCTGGGGTTTACTCAGCTTCTAACAGAAATGGGAACCACGAATGAATTAAATAATTTTCCTGTTGAGTAAAGCGCGGCCGGTGCGTAAGGCTGACAACCTTACCTCCATCTTTGAGCCGATTGTCTAGATAATGTGGGACCCTCAACGTCTCACAACCCTATGGACCTTCACGGTCTGGTACTTTACTTACTTTTTAGATACAAAGTCAAATGGAATATTATCGGCTTTTGTTATGATAACATGAACACCAATTTTAAGAAGTACTTGGACGAGGAAAATCTAATGTAATTTACAAAACTAAGAGGCCGAATATAAATGGTCATAATTTCAATAGGATGTTTTGAACGCCATCTCAAAACTGTGTAAAGAATATCTGTGATACTTTCCCAATAAAACTTGAAGCTCTGGTATTGAAAATATACAAATATTTGCCCTTCTACACATTTCATGTTAGTGAATTACAGCGTTTCTCTGATACTGAGTACGAAACTGTATTGCAGCCTGGGAGCTCTCGTTTTCTGTCGTTGTTTATGGAAATGGGGGACAATAATCGTAATGAGTGGGAATTTGAAAGCGATTTTGCTTTCTAGTTCTGCGTGACATGTTAAATCATTTTACGAAGGCAATGAAGAGTGCGGTGCGGAGCGGAGCACTGTGTCTGCTAGTGAAGCAGCTAACGAAACAACAACAACAACAACAACAACAACAGGAAAAGGGAGACAGACTTTGCTCATATGTAAAGGCGCGTCCACATTACTCGTGTTCGTGCGACTCGCTATGCTCGCGAGTAATGTGGACGATATGACAAGTCACGAAACAAACAAATTTTTAATTTTTAATTTAGAATCTATAAACTAAAATACGACTACAACCTATACACACTACGAGTAAATATACGGATCCTCACGCGCCGAAGCCTGGCGAGCAACTGAAGAAGTGTGGACGAAGATTTACTGGCACAAGTAGAAGCCAGACGAGTCTCCCGACCTGCACGAGCACGAGTAATTTGGACGCGCCTTTATCTTCTTCTTGTTCTGTGTTTTAACGAAAACGTATCACCATTTTTCGGCTCATAAACTTTCATTCTGTTCACCCATTCACTTTTTTCCCCTATCCGCCCTTTGTTCTTAAATAACTACCGGATATTTTAAAATATTGCCCCCATATTTACAATATAATTCACTCTTTCTAGTTCGGTTATTTGCTTATTTATTATTAGTGTAACATGATTCCCGAAAGCCGTAATAGTAGTCATGTGACGTCCATTGCTAGGTTACGGATCGGGAAACACATTCAACGGGCAACGAATATATAAGGAACAATTGAGTAACTTCCGTTGCTATGCAACGGCACTGGAAACATGCCTTCCCAACAATAGAGAAGCTGTGTTTCCTGCGCGGTCCGTGCATAGTGGTTATAAACAATGGTTCCGAAGCTTGCAGAAGTATTTAAGTAACTAGACTGCGGTTGTAGTGGAAGCTACTAGAAATAGGGCATAATCTGCTGTACAGTGCCTGGATTGACAGAAGCCGTGTATATGTTCTATATACATTTACTAACACGTTTAACATGTAAAATGTAAATATCCCTTACATTGTGACAAATGGCTTAATACTGCAGACAATGACTCTGACGAAAGAAAGACCCATCCTCTCGTCAGAGAGGGCGCCCCATAATAACAAGACCGTAACTATCACACAGTAATACATATCTTGTCATGAGCCCCAGATTGGCCTCGATACTAAGACTGACTGACTGACTGCCCGTCAGTCGCAATGTGACTTTGCTTTAGCAGAAGCAACGTAGAACTGAGTCGAGTCGAGACGACAGCCTATCAGGATATGCGCGTGGGGGCAGAAGAATTGAATTGAGTTGGCAGTTGCAGAATAATTGTAAGAAAGGAATTTGGCGGCGCAAAGACTCCATGTGTGATGTGAAGTGACAGTGAGACTGTTACGAATCCGTTGCCAGGATGCGGCTAGTGAAGAATGAGAACCCTAATGCTTGTATAAAGCTGAATGGTAAATTGTGTAGAAAAGCGATAGTCTGTAATTCCCTCTACTTGCGAGTGCTATCTATAAGGTGTCAATATATTGTGACATGTTGCGCAACGGAGAACCCCTCCCTACCCAGCAGCAACGTGGCAACTCAGGCCACAGTGACGTGGCGGCGTGAGGTTATAGCGTTGCTACGTAACAGGCACACACAGCCACTATATAAGAGAGTTGCGCTGCCTGCGAGTAGAGTTGAAATGTGGCCATTGCCGTGTTCAGTTCCGAGTTAGTTCCGAGCAAGCCTACGTGCGAGTGTGTGATCAACAGTCCTCAAGGCAGCAGCCTATGAGTTGAGTTGCAATATATAAGCCGTCGCGGAAAGAAGAACCGGACGTGTGTGTAATTGTGTAATTGGGAGCGTGTGATACAGTGATACATAGCTCCCCTACTGTAAGCGTGTAGACTACTGAAGACAGAGCGAACTGATTTGCGATTAGGGTTATAAAGAGTGAAACCCCGCAACTGTGTTATAATTAATTGTAGCCGTTACTTGTAGGTTGTTGAGTAAACCAATTAACGATCTCTACGGCGTATTCAGTAACGATACACGTTACAATATCCAATCATCCAATCCAAAATCCGCGTCTTCTTAAGAAGCCGCCGATTATACAGCTACTCAATAACTTCCCAGCAGCTATGTCTTGGTCTTCCTAGTGGTCTCTTTCCTTCTGGCTTTCCCAACAAACTTAATAAATAAGTAAGTGTACAACGGGGGGGGGGGTAGTCCAGCTTCCTCTGCATAGGCCATCAATTTATCAGAATACAAAATTTTCAGTCATGATGTTCTTTTCACAGGGGTGGGTATGTCTTATCGCGACGGACGGTGTGAGACGTTCTCTCCTCTCCTGCTGCTGGGCACAGCTCCCGGAGAAGCAATAATTGGAACGGGAAAATTACTGCCTTCCTGGAGAAAATGTCTCCGCACTTGCTCCCCCGCCCCCCTCTCTCTCGCACCTTCATGACACACTCGCTGAGAATTCAGACCAGTAAAATGGAGAATGTTAGTTCTTCACTTCTTCCGTTGCATTTTCGGCACCAGGGAATTTTAGGGAAAAGAATTTTTGTAATTTTCGTCTTCTTCTTCTTCTTCTACTGAGCCACATTTAATTCTACCTTATACGAATATTATATTAGAGATGTTATCCTGAAATACTCTTATTTCATCCACTCTTAATAATATAACTATTCGCTTTAAAATATTGCTCTATAGTAGTTCGTAAATGATTTATACTTATTAATGAAGGATAAAGAAAATTCACGCCGTACTATAAATTAAAATCATACATTTTCACGCTGGACTATCCATTGCTTTAATTTTCTTCAAGCAAACACCTCACTTTTTTTTTCAACCAGAAAATTAAAATTTTACTTCATTTTATGAGAGAGGAGTCAGTAAACAAACAAACCTACTTTCCATGTATCAGGCTTTCGAAACATTTAACTTCACACCGCTAACCCATAAAATATTATTAGAATAGATAGATTGACAGATAGACTGAGTAAGATATTCCCACTTGATTTTCCGCTGCAGCTACTCATAAGAGTTTCTAGAAACTAAGCAGACGCGATTTTATTTTCATATTTCGCAAACATTTGAAACATTCGCTCTCGTTCCGCTGAGAGAGATAACAGCGAAGATCATAGAACAAGCACGTGCGCCATGTTTGTATAGTACGCTTCCATTAAATTACCTAAACCCACTTGACGCGTAGATCTACAAACGAGAATCGCTCAGAAATGACGTCTCATTGTATAAGGGAACATTTGTCGTCATAGCCAGTCGGCTCATAACGCAGTTGTGTGCGTGTGTTTAACAATGAAAGCTGTCAGATGCTGCCTCATAATCGTTTATTGCTTCAACTCTTCCACACTGAAGATAGAGGCAGTAAATTAGTCCAAAATGTTAGTTTACATTCACCAGACATTCACTGAGGCACGCGGTAGCGTAGATGGTTGGGGCACTATGCTACAAGCCGGAAGGTCGTGGAATCAAGTCCCGATAAGGTCATTGGATTCTTTTCAATTGACCTAATCCTTCCAGCCGCACTATGGCCCTGGGGTTGACTCAGCCTCTAACAGAAATGAGTAACCGGAATATTCTTGGAGGTAAATGGCGGCCGGCGCGTAAAGCTGACAACCTTGCCGCCATCTATGAACCGATTGTCTAGATAATGCAGGAACCTCAACGTCTCACAACGCTATGGGCCTCCACGGCCTGCTACAGGGACAGCTTTACTTCTCACTTTTTTATTACACTGAGTTATATGCAGAGAGGTAGAAGTAATCCTTATAGAGAGATGCAGAAGAGAAATGCATATAGGGTATTGTTGAGAAAGCCAGAAGGAAAAAGACCACTGGGAAGAACAAGGCGTAGGTCGGTGGACAATATTAAAATGGAGCTTAGAGAGATAGGATGGGATGGTATGTAATGGCTTGATCTGACTCAGGGTAGGGACCAGTGGAGGGGTCTTGTGAACACTGTAATAAACCTTCGGGTTCCATAAAATGCTGCGAAATTCTTGAGTACCTGCAGATTTGGTTTCTCAAGAAGGGCTCATCTCCATGAGTAAGTAAGTAAGTAATGACCGCGCCATAGCTCAAGCGGTTAGTCGGTGGCTTCCCACCACGGCGACCTGGGTTCGATCCCGGGTCTGGTCAAGTGGGATTTGTGGTGGACAAAGTGGCACTGGGGCAGGATTTCTCCGAGTACTTCGGTCATTCTAATTTTACTTGGAGAAGAGTACAAGTTATGAAGCTCCTCATTATGGAGTTTTCTCGAACCTCCTGTCACTTCATCTCTCTTCGGTCCAAATATTCTCCTCAACACCCTGTTCTGAAACACCCTCAGTCTATGTTCCTCCCTTAATGTCAGAGACAAAGTTGAACTGTAAATGTACTGATTTAAATTCACGAGAGTATACAATTTCATTATCACTGACGTCATATTATGTTTATGAAGTCACATCTGCCCGCATGTGCCTTTGGTTTAGGCAGAAATAAAGTTTTGGTTATTTTTTGCTTCAAGAGCGACAAGGAGGTCCGTAGGTCAGTTGTAATTTTTTACTCGCAAAAATATTTTTTTTTTTCGGAAATAATAATGATTTAACAAATGAATGTATGCAGACGTCATTCGGCGTGGTTTGTTATGGTCCTCAGGTTCACCGTACTCACGTCAAGCAGAGGTTACGTTTCGGAACAATTAGCTAAACATCAAGTAATTAAATGACTGACTTTATACCGCAGGATATTCAGTGACCGGTCGATGCTATGCTGACCGTGTCTGGTGCTGTGAGGCTGATAGCTTCAGCATTGTAATAAGAGTGGACTTTGTTCAGTGCCGCTTCAAGACCTGTCTTCTCTCTATGTCTCTGCAGCCCTTGTGGACCTTGTTCGCTTTTTCGGTGTCTTATTCTGCACACAGTCGGTAGGACTCCTTGGACGGGGATCAGACCGTCGCAAGGGCGCTACCTAAGAGACATCCATGCTTCGAGTGGGATTTGAAGCCAGGATCCCAGAGTTTGACCGGACGAAGGCGTTCATGCCTTAGACCGCTCGGCCACTGTGATCGGCACCAATGGTGGTCATATTCCCAAAAAATATTTCTCTAAAAGTACATCTTAACTCTACAGTCTCATTGATGTCTCGGTCTACTTAGTGATCCTTTTCCGTGAATTTATTTGCATTTATTTCTCATTTCCTATACTCATTACGGCAAAATTTACTTGTGAGTTTTGAGATTTTCACGGCAATGAATATTACGATAATTTCGGGTATGGTGTCATGTTGTTTGTTTGGTAAGTAGACATGTTTCAGTGGTTCTTCCCCATCTTTTATCCTGAAGATGGAGGCATGAAGTTCCTGGGAACATTAGTACTTACCTAAGAAATTGCGAGACTTCACACCCCAGACAACTGTACTTATAATGTCAGCTTTCTTAAAGTACTTACTCATGGAGCTGAGCCCTTCTTGAGGAGAAGCCAAATCTGCAGCTACTCAAGAATTTCCCAGTATTTTATAGAACCCGAAAAATCATTACCGTGTTCACAAGAGTCCTCCACTGGTTCCACTCCTGAGATAGATCAATTGAATTCATACCATCCCATTCTATCACTGTAAGATCTATTTTAATATGTCTTAAGGTAGCCTCTGTAATAACAGGTTTTTCTTCTTCCGTGAGCAATGATTGTGGAAATGTACATTAGATGTCGCTTCTTATTATGCGGCTAACAGACCCAACGCCATCGGAGACCTCTCAGTTTTCCAGGAATCGTAATATTTCATAGATATTTGGTAAGACCGCCTGGGTGGGGGACTTGTCTTTGCGGTGTGTGCCTACACGGGACAACCCAAACAGAGAAAGACGCAGATAAACACCCATGCCCCAAGCGGAATTCAAATTCACGATCCCAGCTTTTGTTCGGTAGAAAAGCGTACACTCCTTACACCTTGCAGTCATTATAACGGGCGCCATATTTGTCTGCTCGACTTTTATCATCTCTCTCATTAGTTCAGGTGTTCTTATCGCCACCTCAGTATTTCATCTTACCTTCGAGGAAGAGATAATTTATCTTCAATGCGTAACATTGGCGTATCGTTATAATTCCCAAAGTTACAGAAAAAGTGGAGTTAAATTATTCCTACTTCAGTTATTGTTACCTTATGCTGGGCCTACCACGACATCAGTGTCTGTAACTGTGACTGAAGACTCACCAGACAATCGACAAGGGATCTGTCTTGATGGCTGGACGTTGCAATTATCATAAAATATTTTTACATGTACACCCATTGCTAGGCAACGTCTTGGTAATCGAGTTCCCAAGAATAAAAATTCTTTATAAACAGTCTGTTGCTAGGTTACGCAGCAATAGAAGAGGCTGGGTTTTCTATGTCATCCGCGCCAAGTAAGAGTAGAACGGTGTTTTGCAATCCGTTTCTAAGCAACGGTACTGTAAACACGTCTACAATAATGGATTTTTTCCGTTGTGTCTGTGCATAGTGCTTACAAGAGAAGTGAATTCAGATGGAAAGTCAGTTCAGGGCAGTTACGAGTGAATAACAGCGGCAGAAGCACGCGAACAAGCGGGCAAGGAGAGAGCGAACTGGAACCAGGGGTGCAGAAGAGTACAGAATGTGAAGATGTAACATGTGACATGAAGACTTTATGTGTGCTACAGTGCAGTGGTACTGGGAGTGTGTGATTTAGGAGACTTTTATAGTTCCTGTGTTATAAATCCGTGAAGACTAGTGGAGATAGACTGAAGAGATTAGTGTGGAGTGATTGTACATTGTGTAAAGCAGAAACAGTGTAATAATTAATTGTAGTTACGATCGCTAGGCTATTACTTACTTACTTACTTATAGAGATGAGCCCTTCTCAAGGAGAAGCCAAATCTGTAGCTACTCAAAATTTCCCAGCATTTTATGAAACCCGAAGGCTCATTACAGTGTTCACAAGAGCCCTCCACCGGTCCCTATCCTGAGCCAGATGAATACAATCCATACAATCCAATCCTATCTAAGATCCATTTTAATATTGTCCGCCCACCTACGCATTGGTCTTCCCAGTGGTTTCTTTCTTTCAGACTTTTCCACCAATATCCTATATGCATTCCTTTTCTCCCCATTCGTGCTACGTGCCCTGACCACCTCAAAGTTATTAATAAATCAAATTACCAATCCAAACCCGCGTCCCTTTCACTGTGACACGTGACAGTATCATTGCGAACGTCCCTCAATCTACTTTCCTTATTTTGAAAAATGAGAGCGCTCTTATGAGATTACTTTTCTATCCGTTTGCCTGTCCCTCTGTCTGTGTATATGCTGCATTATTTTTTAGTGTTATGAGATCACCTAGCTGTCTGTCTGTATATCCCTCTGGGTGTGTCAGTCTATCTGTCTACCCCTCTAAATGTATATTTTTATTCATAATACTGTATTGAGATTAGTTCTTTTTCTAAGGGGCGCAAATGAGTATGTGTATTTCCCCTTCACCTGAAGACGGAAACAGATTCAGTTTCCGAAACGTTGTGTTTCCTAGTCTCTAGAATACTGGACGATGGACAATTCCCAAAACCCAGTAATCCTGTGTGTTATACACCACCATCAGAATTCTTTAAAATCTACTGAAACTTACTTTTATTTAATGTGCTTTAATGGTCACAGAGCTAAGCTGCGTTGCGATTTATACCTGCTTAATGCTGCTTTCTGGGTTGGCTTTTTCTTCGACCCTCAAAATGGGTGTGACATGTTGCTCCAAAATGTAATTTTTTTTTTATTGCTAGTGGGGTGGGACTAAGTCCATTGTACTGCGGCCACTTCTGGCCTACTGTACCAGCCCCAGATGATAGGTGAGGGTGATTGTGGAGCAATTGGTGGAATGAAGATTGGCAGGGGAAACCGAAGTACTCGGAGAAAACCTGCCCCAGCGCCACTTTGTCCACCACAAATCCCACTTGACCAGACCCGGGATCGAACCCGGGCCGCCGCGGTGGGAAGCCAGCGACTATCTGCTTGAGCTATGGCGCGGCCCAAAATGTCAGTTTACTTTCAACTGACTATCCTCGACTCTACAGTCTTTTGTTGGATCTCGGTCTCTTTCCAGTTTCTTAATTCTATACGCAGTCGGTAGAATTCTTTGGTCCGGGGATCAGCCAGTCGCAGAGCCACAACACAAGCACAGAATACACGTACAGAGACATCCATGCTTTGAGTGGGATTCGATCCCACGATCCCAACGTTCGAGCAGGTGAAGAGAGTTCATTCCTTAGACCGCTCGACTACTGTGACCGGCCTTTCAACTGACTGCACTGGATATCCCAGAAAATGTAACACATCTTGAGTACTGTTGTGACTTCTTCATTTCCTAAAAGAACATAAGAAACTTAATAAGATTCATAAGCTAGAAAGAGTCATCGTACTTAATACGACGCTCCGAAACTGATTTTGAAATTACAATTTATGTTATATTTTTAATGTGATTCTTGCCACTATTAGAAGCTTGAGAATTGAATAATTTATCTTCATTTTAATTACTGCATTCTAGGCGCTCCTGCTTCAGTGTTAATTCGAGAAGTTATTTAATGAAAGTTGCCTCTGTATTTCATGAATGAACGTAGTTTTCTGAACTGCAACTACAGCAACTTAAACTTCTCTCGACTTAACGCGATGTGTTAGGTAATACTGACTTCGCGCTTAGCGACAATTTTCCCATTTTACTTGCTGAAATTTGGAAGAATATCCATAGTTTAATAGGACAATGGCTGTAGTCTATGTGATTTCTTGTAAATACATGCATTCCTTCTCACATGTCAAGTTGTGTGGACTAGAGTCCACTTCCAGAAAGTAACAGTCGCTCATTTGCTCGGAAAATTGCAATCCTTTTACGGACTCCGATGGATGATTCTCGGGACATAAGATTTGAGGTTCTCACAGCGCTGGATATGATGAGTCATATCGTCTGGGGTATAACGCCCGGTAGTCAGCTGGAAGACAACCTAGGTTTCGGAGCAACAAGTCGCCTCCATCTTCATGTTCGAAAAATAAACTAAGCAGGAAAGCAGCGTATAGCAGGTAGCAAACAAAGCTGTGCTTGGATAAACGAGGTAAGTTCCTCCGAAACGTCGTTTGATATTCAGCATTATACGTGGATTTATATTCCAGAGAATCGCCCAGCTTCCCTTCTTATCTTAAACAAAATAAATATATTGTGGCATGTAGAACCGTTGCCGTGCAAAGGCTCGGTAAAGATATTCCCGCGACAGCGAATACGCAGACAGCAATCAGATAACTTCCGTTGCCACGCAACACACTGTAGCAATAGAGGAAGAGGTGTTTTCTGTGTGGTGCGCATATATCCATTGCTGGGTAACGGGTGTTTTCTATGGCTCCGCTTCGAGATTATATAAGTAGGCCAGTCGTAGAACGAGAGTGAGAATGGAGCTTGTCCTAGTGATTTGTGAAGTAGGTAGATTAGTGATAGCGCTATAAGTGATTGTGAATAAGAAAGATTTACAAGAAGGCGTTAATAAATCCAATCACCCGATCCGAAACCAGTTATTATTAGTCACGGAGCCATAAACACATGACATTTTGGTGTCAGAAGTACAGATCGGATTAATCGAATTATTGGATTTAAGATTGCATCGGGACCGCCTCTGTGGTCTAGTGATCACAGTTCCTGCCTACGAATCCAGAGGTCCCGTGTTCGATTCAGGGCGCTACCACTTCTTCTGAGAAGTAGTGGTTCTGGAACGGGGTTCACTCAGCCTCGTGAGGATAATTGAGGAGCTGTTTCAAGGAAATAGCGTCTCCGTTCTAGAAAACCGAGGTTAACGACCTTGAGGATTTGTTGCCCTGACCACGCGACACCCTCTGTGCGCTAAATTTGGCACTAACTGCCCACAAGCGGCGGTCGCTCGGTCGGTATAGTTCGCTTGTGGACTACAGGCTACGGAGTTTCTTTGTTTTTTTTATACATAGGAATAAAATGTTAAGTGTAAATAGATTGTGGTTATATGGGATTGTTCACCTGGCTGAGAATAGAGGTCAGGGCAGGCGCATTATTAAATGGCAGTGCACCTGCGGGTTCAATAAATGGCAGAGAATTTTTTGACTAAGTAAGCGACTCGAAGCTTTTACATAAATACGCAAATCTTATTGCTTTTCTATGACAGGTAATTCTTCGATAACCTCTGCTCCCTTGTTACTTCAACTTTAACGTTCTCTTGTGACACAAAACTTGACATATTTCGTGAAAACTCATACAACGTTTCGGTTTACTTTTACTTAATAAATCACATTTGACGTCACAGTTTCGTTTTCACAACTTTCTCTTTTCTTGTCTCTGACTTTTCCCTTTTCGTGTTTCTGTTTTTAGTGATTTTATTTTAACTGTAAACCAATGTTTAGTCCTAGCAATGAAATACTCCAAAAAACTAACTCGGAGTGATTTATTTACTACAAAATTTTTTCTATGCAACTAATAAACACGGAAAATAATATTTAATAAATTTCTGTAAAGTAGATCAGCAATTCCGAAAGATAAAAGTGATTGTTCAAGAAATTTAGGAGAATCTCTGTAATATAAGGTAACGTTATCCCTAAAAAAACTCCATGGCCTATAGTCCGTAATCGAACTATACTGACCGAGCCACCGCCGATTATCGGTGAAGTTAGTGCCAAATTTAGCCGATAGAGGGTGTCGCGTGGTCAGCGCAACGGTCCCCACGACCGTTAATTTCGGTTTTATAGACCGGAGCCGCTACTTTTCCATTCAGGTAGCTCCTCAATTATCCTCACGAGGCTGAGTGGACCCCGTTCCAGACCCACTGCTTCTCAGAAAATCTGGTAGCCCCTGGAATCANTATTATTATTATTATATAGATTATTATTATTATTATTATTATTATTATTAGTAGTAGTAGTAGTAGTAGTTAAACTGCAAATGGGTTTTTACCCAGTGGCAGTGTTATTGCAATGAGACAGGACACAAAATAACACACCACACTCAAACAAAACACACAACACAAAACTACAGAAACAATAAAGGACACACTACGTACAATGAATACAATGCAAATGCAATTACAACTACAATTAAATAAATTAACATTAATAAAGAAAATAACTACGTAGTACGGAAAAAACTCCGTGGTTTTAGTCCGCAAGCGCACTATACCGACCGAGCGAATTCCGCTTGTCGGCGAAGTTAGTACAAACTTTAGCGTATAGACGGTGTCCGCGTTTTCAGCGCAAAGATTCCCTACGGCCGTTAATTTCGGTTTCATAACATAAAGAAAGCTAACGAGTATTTAGAAATGGCGGCAAAATTAAGATTTTTGTGGAAATATCACTGAACAATATTGCATTCGTGAAGAAATGAAGAGCACCATAAATCTGATTGAGCCCTTGCTACCATTCAGCCCAGAATTTTTTTGTGTTCATATCTGCTATTACTAAACTAAACATTAAAAAAATTCAAACCATAAATTTATCCCTCCCTTGCTGCAAACTCTGTTGCGTATACTGAGCTAAGTACACAGCCTGACATTGCGTGAACTGACTGTCTGAATACGCCGAAAGAAGTACGAGTAGTAGGCGGCTGCATGAGCATGCGCAGTGAGGGACTTTATAACACCTGCCGTTCCCTATGTACGTACATTGTGCTGGTCTGATCAGGGAGGATGAGATGTACTGGGCGCGTGTCTTAAGTGCAAATTATAAGAAATTGCAACTTCAAAATATGAAGGATTTTACCTCTTGGGACGCCCTAGGTATAAGCTGGAGGACAATTGGTTCAGGAACTTGGCCTTAGATTTATCTATGCTCATAGTATATATCTCTCTCATGGAGCTGAGCCCTTCTGGAGGAGCCGCCAATGCTGCAGCTACTCAAGAACTTCCCAACATTTTATGGAACCCGAAGGTTCCTTACCGTGTTCACTGGTCCCTATCCTAAGTCTGATAAATCCAATCCAATCCATCCCATCCCATCCTAAATCTCTTAAGATCCATTTTAATATTTTCCACCTGCCTACGTCTTGATCTTCCCAGTGGTCTCTTTCCTTCTGGGTTTCCCACCAATATTCTATATGCATTCCAATTTTATGTATTTAGTGTTTAATATGTTTTTTATTAAATATAAATTTGCTGTTAGGTTTGAAAGGGTTCTGACGATGGTGTGTAACACACAGAATTACTGGGGTTTTGGACGTTTTCCATCTTCCGGTATGCTAGAGAATAGGAAATACAACGTTTCGGAAACTGGGTCTGTTTCCGTCCTCAGGTGAAAGGGGAGAAGACATCTAATCAGTTGAGCCCCATAGAAAGAGTTATTCAGATTAGCTTCGAGCAGTGGCAATATCGTAACCAATGAGGTTTGTCCGATGTGCGATTATTGCTAGTTGAATAATTTCTAATAATGAGCAAAGAGCAAGGGACAAGGACACGGACACGAGACACGGACAACACAGCAAATAACGAGTCTATTATTGCGTTAGTGTCTGTTGCTGTGGGAAAATGTCTACCCAACAGTTGCGCAGCAACGGCCTTGGTATATTTTCCCATCTCGCTGTCGTTGCTTAGTAACGGCTCCAACATACTACAGTATTGTTTCAGATGCATATACGTGGTGCGTTAGTGTCTGTTGCTGCGGGAACATTTCTACCCAACAGTTGCGCAGCAACGGCCTTGGTATATTCTCCCATCTCGCTGTCGTTGCTTAGTAACGGTTTCAACATACTACAATATTGTTTCAGATGCATATACGTTGAGTCAGACTGCAGTGAATCGTACAGGAATGGGAAGGGTATGAACGCGTATAAGGCCGCCCCATAGCTCAAGCTGTTAGTCGCTGGCTTCCCACCGCGGCGGCCTGGGTTCGATCCCGGGGTCTGGTCAAGTTGGATTTGTGGTGGACAAAGTGGCGCTGAGGCAGGTTTTCTCGGAGTACTTCGCGTTCCCCCGTCAATCTTCATTCCACCAATTGCTCCACAATCACCCTCACCTATCATCTGGGACTGGTACAATAGGCCAGAAGTGGCCGCAGTACAAGGGACTTAGTCCCACCCCACTAGCAATAAAAAGAGAACGCGTATGAAGTCTAAATTAAAGCGAATTGACAGAAACGACCGTACTCCACAATATTGCTTTCCAAGCAGGCTCGAGCAATGAAGCCTCTGGTTTGTGGTCAACAGGGGGCTGGTTCGAATCTCTTTCAGGACATTACAATCCTGACTGAGGTTTCTTATGGTGGTTTCAGTCCCTCCAAAAAGAGTGCCTGGATAAGATCTCAAGGCGACTTCTTTTCCAGTCTTTTCAAAATTATCATTCATTAATTGTTTTTCCATTAGGCGATTTATAGGCTTCGCTGTTTCGTGGTTAAATTAACCATGAATAAATAAAGCATTATTGTGTTTCAAGGTCTGGAGTGTTGTCGTGGAAGTTGAAATTTGTAATTTATAGGTTTACTCGTGTATATAAATCTTGCCATAAGTCATAGTGCTGGTAATTTCTGTGGCACGTTGTTGGTTTCGAAGTTTTCACAGCGGAGGTTATGAAGAGTATTTCTAGGATATGACTCCTTATAGTCCATTGAAAGTAACCCGATGCTTCGGAGGAACTTGTCGCCTCCTTCTTCAGGGTCAAATGATAAACTCAGCAAGAAACGAACATGAAGTAGAGCTTACTTTCTATGCTACCTGTTTCGTTTTTTTTAGCTTAATCTTCGACCATGAAAATGAAACTTCGGTTGACTTTCAACATATCACAATGTTTTATGTTTCAGAAGACAGAACTCTTTGTAACAATTACCTTATTGAAGAGAGTCTCAATGTTAAGACAAGAAATTAGTGTATGGCCTCCACTTAATTCACAAATTGAACATCTTTTTTTACTTCATTTCCTCTTTTGACGAAGCTGGGTCTGCTATAGCTTTCCTTGGGGCTGGAAGGAAAGTCCTACACATATAGTATTTGTGGTTCTCAAAGCGGTGGTTATGAAGAATTCTATCTTTGCGATATAACGCCAAGCGAAATGTTCCTCCGAAACATCTTTTGACGTTCAGCGGCGTACACGGCGTTTTACCCCAGAAGATAAAATTATACTCGTGCATTTACATGGTTATATTTTCTGATGTTAGGTTTATATGGCCCTTGGGAAGTGCTTAAGAACATAAAAATTCCGATATACTGCCATCAGTTACTGGGATAAGATTTTGCACACCTCGATTCATATAATGAGTAAGATTTGCCGTTACATTTTCCTCGACGCTTGCTCATTAAGCATCTTTACTCTTTTCTCCTTTAATAAGGAATTTCCATGCTTTGGAGCACTATTTTGGCTTATATTCATGTTTCAATGTGCCATATCGCTTGCCACACTTCGTTGGAGCCCTACTCCATCTATATGAAAATGATTACTGTAGTAATGCTGGTGCAGTTTGTTATAGTCTATTATTAATATCGAGAATGAGGTTCGGAACAGTCAAATTTGAGATCCCAAGTAAATAGGTTTTATTCCTCCTTCGTGGCCTTTAGTCCATAAGCGAACTATACCGACCGAGCGACCGGCGCTTATCGGCGAAGTTAGTACCAACTTTTGCGGATAGATTGTGTCGCGTGGTCAGCGCAACGGAATCCCACGGCCGTTGATCTCGGTTTTGTAGATCGGAAATTAGTTTCATTAGAATAACGTAATTGTTTATAATAATTATTATATATATATTTGCTATTATAGCACTCTCTGCCTACCAATACTTTTACTTTTATTCTGATAATCTTCTTTGTTACGTGAAAACATAAACACAGTAAAGGAAATTGCCGGATTCCAGTAGCCACTGTACTTATGACTTATTTTCTTGTTTCGTTACTGCCTTGCAGGACGATATTACAGTTTACTAGTAACATATGCTTGGAAATGTACCATTGTTCAAATGTTTGGTAACCATAAGAAATTAATTAAAAGAGACCTGCTTTCATGAATAATTAAGAGCAGAATTAGGTCGGGGAATGTTTGTTACCACTCGCTTCGGAATGTTTTTATCCCTGTCTGCTATGTAAAGAAATAAAGATTACAATACAGAAAGAACGCCGTTTTATGCATGGTTTCGTATATCTGTGAAACCTGCATTTTCACTTTGATAACAGGATAGGTCTGGGGGGTGTTCCAGAAGAGATAATTGAGAACTACAAGATGAAATTGAGAGAGATGATATAATACTTATCTTCGTAAGTTGTGTCAGCGCCAAGCACAGTTACAGTCATTGAGGGAGAATGAAATGGGCAGGGTATGTAGCACGCAAAACACAAAATACCACCTGGAAAACCTAGACATAAAAGGAAGGATACTGTTAAATGACTGTTACGGATGTGGGACATGAGGATGTCCATGATAAGTTTCAGTGGTCGCGAACACGGCAGCAAACCTACGAGCTCTATGAAAAACAGGAATGTCTTACATGGTTGACCCACTAGAAGCCACCCGTGTTTTTAGGGCCCACATATATGCATTTGTAAGAAAAGACACACAGCATAACACAACAACCTCACCCCTCAACAGCCCCTCACTTTCCCGCGTCTGGTCTAGTGAGATTTGTGGTGGACAAAGTGGCGCTGGGGCAGGTTTTCTCCTAGTACTTCGGTTTCCCCTGCCACTCTTCATTCCACCAATTGCCCCACAATCACCCTCACCTATCATCTGGGGCTGGTACAATAGGCCAGAAGTGGCCGCAGTACAAGGGACTTAGTCCCACCCCACTAGAAATAAAAAATGAAACCCTCATGTAGAATACGCATGCGCATAGAGCGGGCCATATATAAATAACCAAACCGACGATAACAGAATCAAACAGTTTCCTCGGCTGTAATTTTAAAACACCTGACGATGAACATATTGGTCGAAACATGTAGTTAAAACCTTTTCAAATATTAAAATTTATGTGATGTGTAAAGCTTTAAAGCTGAACAATTTTAGTAAGTTCTGTAGGAAGACGTTCGGCACATGAGACGGTGGAACCAGTAACTTTTATACTGCGTTGCTTTGGATTATGTTGCCGAAGTTTCGGAGGTGCATGTTTTATCCACCTTCAGTGGCGAAGTTGATGAGTAGTTGTGTTCATATAACAATCTGTTTGAGAAAGTAGAAAAAGAAGGGGGGGGGAATGGGGTTGGCGCTTCGTCTGGGCCAGAAGGCATCAATCCCTACTCTGCCCTTCTTCCTTTAAAAAACGAAGGGTCATACGCGCAGAAATTTACGAACTTACTTCAATCCTGAAGATGGAGGGGGTATACACCTCCGAAATGTCGGTAGCATTGCCCACAGACAGTCGGTGTAGAAACCTAAGAACAGAATTATAATCAATAAAAGCCGTGGAAACCTACAATGAGTGAGTTAGGAATAACTTACGAAAATTCGTATGAAAAGAGACTAAACATAATTTTATATTCCGTACGAAATACTAGTTCATTGCCATTAATTACGTAGTTTCTACTGTGAGAAGCTTTGAAGTTATAGGGCATATGCCAAAATTTTCCATAATGACAATTGTACAGTTGAAAGTAGAGCATTGAATCCTATGTTTATTTGTAGCTTCTCTCAACGTGTAGAACAGCAGCACATTTACAGGAAATTGAGTGTTATAACTTTAATCCCAAATCACATTTTTAAAATAAGAAACTGTATAACATATTGCACAAAGAAAGATCAACTTATTATGACGTTTCGCCCGATTGATAGGCAACGCCTCAGTATACACGTTCCAGTGAACACGCAACAATAGGAACGCTGTTCTCTGTTGACCATGCTACAACGCGTTGCTATGTAACACAAAAACGCGGCGTTTTCTATGGAGCCCGGCCCGAAGCTATATAACGAGAGTTTATGTCACGAGAATGTTCGCAACATCGGACAAGGCGAAGGCAGACACAGAAAGTATAAGAGGCTTAAACTTGGCGGCGATCAGGCATACGACCGCTCAAGTGACTAGGCTACTGTGATAGCGAATACTAGTAAATATACTGCATAATCTGCTCTACCGAGCCTGGATTGACAGAGGCCTTGTATATATTGTACATAGGAATAGGAATTAAGTTTATATTGTAAATATATGTAAATACTGACAATGAACTTACGAACACAGATTATGACTGAAAAATGACAGACCCGACCTCTCATCAGAGAGGGCGCCCCAAATGAACAGGACAGTAACTTTCATATAAAGAAAAAAAAATCTGGTCATGAGCCCCAGTCGGGGCTCGACACCAAGACAGACAGACTGACTGACCGTCCGTCGCAATGTGACTTTGACTTTGACTTGAAAACCAGTACACATAATATTTTTGTACTATCTTGAGCGCCCTCCTGCAGACAGTATTTTAGTGGAGACACAAGTGAATGATAGAGACAAATGTTACTGTTATACCTTTACGAGATGTCAAGATTCTGTTGACTGCAGCACCCCTAGCGGAAAATCATTGCAACTGTAACTGCACTCTTTCGGTTGAAGTTTTAAGTTTTTAATTCAATGTCTGAAAGTTCGGATGTACGTGTTGCTCGACAGAGAGGCATTTTAAATCTCTTTCACAGTCTTCGCTCTAAAATATTGAATAATAGGACGACTGACGAACAATGAATTTGAAATGCTTGGTGGGAAATGTTTATGTATTAGTAGATGCACTCTCCCGGAATTTATGTTAATGTACTGAAAATTTTCAAAGAGAATCTGAGCCGAAATGACCAGTGCTCTTACAGAGAGTCGAACGAGTGTGCCCCAAATACAAGTCCAAAGCGCTACCGCTGTGCTTGTCTGCTCGGTAACGTTCCGTTATGTGCTTCTGTTTACAGTGGGAATAAAGGTAGTAACATTTGAAAGAAAGATAACTTTGGTTAGAACTGTCTACGACTATTTTAAGGCGATGTTTCGGAAGTCCCGTTGAGGTACAGACGAAAACCCCAAAAAAGTCTCGAACACGGCAGTCTGCTCCATGTCAGAAATTACCACCATCTAAAGCATATTTGGCAGAGATCTGCATGTAGGAGGCGTTTCAAAGTTTGGGTCTGCTTTTTATTTATTTTTCATTTATACAGTAATGACGGCGTTTGGGTACACTTTTGGGACGTTTTGAATACTATGCATCCATCCCCCTATTCCTCCACTTACCCATCCATCCTTTCGTTCATCCATTCATCCACTCATTCATCCACCTAGCCATCCATCCGTCCATTCATCCTTCCATCCAAGCATGAATCCACCCACCCATCCTCCATCCCCCAGTCATCCAACCATTTCATGTTACTCCCACTTGGAGCATAGGGCGTCTGTGAAACGCTTTGTTTCACGTCAGTTTCTTAATCTTAGACTGTCGGTAGGACTCCTTGGACGGGGGATCAGCGCGTCACAAGGCCGCTACCTACACACAGAATAAACGTGGATTCACACCCATGCCTCGAGTGGGATTGGAACCCACGAGCCCAGCGTTCGAGCGGGTGAAGACAGTTCATGCCTCAGACTGCGCGACCACTGTGATCTGCTTTTAGAGTACTAGTATTGTTTTATTACGGGAGTGAAATGAGGCCAAGTCTCTTGGTGCTGTGGCCACAACTGGGCTTCTTGTACCAGTCCCGCATGGCTGGAGTCCTAGACTCGTAATCAGAAATCTCTAGGTTTGATCCCAACCACCACCACCATCGGTTTTAAAATTCGAATTAAGAGTGTCAGAATAAAAGAAAGCGGCCTCCGTAGTCTAGAGGTAACGTTCCCACCTCATGACTCGTGGTACGCGGGTTCAAACCCGGCGGAGGTCGTCGAAATTTTAAGGGCGAAAAAATTCAGGGAACAAGTCCTCCGGGAGGGATTTTAAGCCGTGTGTCCCGTATCGTAGCTTTGCGCCACGTAAAAGAACCTCATATCTCCAAAGGAGGTCACTGAACCAAATTCAAGGATGTTTCCCGCCCAACAAGTAGTCTCTAACGCCTCTGATAGATCGGGGAAGCATTATAGATACCGCCAAGCCAGTAGAGGCCGAACTCGCTGGCTAGGCGGGACTGATGGTACGCACCAATATCGGTAGGATATAGAGACTGGTAGAATATCGTAGAGGGAAGCACAATGGACCAATACTGGTCTAAGTGCATGGGGAAACCCACCCTCTCCAATAACTAACTAACTAACTAACTAAGAATACAAGTAGTATCCCGAAGAAGACCTTAGAGCTGTCACTTAAGAAGTAGCTGTGCACTGGACAGTTTTGAGTATTACATAGTATACGTATAAGGCAGAGATGCACATCTCGAGGCCCGTAAGATCAGATGGCACGCGACATGTAAACAAATGAGTTTAAATGCATATATTCAGAATTACTCAGTTCGGACGTTCTTAGATGGATTTGAATGGGTTATTTTTGCTTGCCGAAGGAATCACCGTTTCACGTAATATTGTTATCACAGTTCCTTGTTGTACCAAAGTCACCCAACAACTGTTACGTGGGGAATAAAGCAGCAAAAAATAAATTATCTTACTCATATTTGTCTGCATATGAAAGGTTCTTTCTTCTCTTTGTGAGAGCTCTGACTGTCGGTGCTTCGATTAAAATAAAAAAAAACCTGTTGCAGTAATAGTATTTTGCATTTAGGTAATTACGTTGATGTTGCTGCCCGAAGGAACATTTCAGTTTTCGCAGTTGGCCATCTGCAATTTCGAGTAAAGCTGTTATTATGCGCAGTAAATTGTTCCTGTACTCTGTCATCTTGTTAACATCCTTCATTTTTATTTATTATGAGCTTTAGTATTGAAATGCCTTTCAAGGGAAAAGCCATTACCACATTGAAATACTCAGGTGTGATGCAGTACTAATTAAAAGAAATCCATACTTGACGAAAATAAAATGTTGAAGCTGGCGGTAAGGGACAAAAGAGGAATATTTTGAAGAGCAATGGACATATCAATATTGTTATATTTCAGCATCCCACTGCATTCCTTATTATTAAAGTAAATATCATAATTGCAACAATATTTTTTTTAAATATAAAANAGATGGCATTGTTATGCCGAAACATGTAGTGCGAGGGAGAGAAGGAGTTAAATGAGTGTATGCACTGCAAGACGGATTAAATAAATCATGGACTTAAATCAGTGCAACAGGACGCTAAAATATAACATAAATATAAAAGACATCTAAAATAGAAATATATGTAAAACTGAAGACACTTTAGTAATTTGATGATAACGTTTAGTGTATAAGTTATACTTTTAGTGTCTTAATGGCAATTTATAATATTAACAACATCGTAAAGTATTAAAGTTGCACTTATATTGAGAAACATAATTTAGATTTAAAAAAATATTGTTGCATTATTGACAGATGCTTTAATAATAAGGATATAAATATTGGTTTGTGATGTGAATATCAGCGTCACATGAGTGATACGTGAAAAAAATGTAAAAAATCGTAAAAATAAAACCAATCGATACTTCAAGCATTGAAAATACAACAATATGCAAAGTGTTCCCCAACGTGTTTGGCAAACTTCAGTAGTATGGTCTACAGCTCATTTGAAGCAAAAAAAGAAGTACAAAAATTATATTTCCAATCGATACTTTTATCGAGTTAGGTGCTAACTTAGCGTAACACTGAAAAAGAAAACGTCCCTCCAGTTCACCATTATTATCATTTTAAACATTTCTAACAATTAAGTTTCTAGGTTATTACAAGACAACTTCGAAATGGCCACCATTATGCTGCATGCATGCTGCCAATTATTGGCCATTGCATGCGTCCCAATTCGTTTCTGCTGACAACGGCAGCTCCATATATGGTCAGCACTAACTGGTGCATTGCTTCTGGTTTACCGCTCTCGACTTCATAGAACCCCACAGAAGGAAATCTAACGATTATAAGACGGGATAGAGGGGGACGAAGCCACCGTCCCACTTCATCTCATCCATCTTCTTCATAATCTTCGTTCAAAATATCCGTTACCGTTCTGCCGAAAACCGGAGGTACTCCGTCATGTCGTGTTGCAAGAGGCCCGTCCTATAAAGCGGTAATTCACTTTCCGGAAAATTCCTGTAATATGGAGCTGTTAAACTTCTCTTGACAACATGCGGCCCAGTCAGGTTACTGCCTAACATTCCACACCACACGTTAACAGAAAATCTGTGTTGAAAATTGTGTTCTGCTACCTCGTAAGGATGTCCACGTCATCAAGAGGGCGAATTCATTATGTTCCTAATACGTAAACTAAAAAAAATCCTTGGCATATTGTCCGCAAGCGAACTATATCGACCGAGCGACCGGCGCTTGTCGGCGAAGTTGGTGCCAACTTTTGCGGGTAGAGGATATCACGTGGTCAGCGCAACGAATCCCCATGGCTGTTAATCTTGGTTTTCTATACCGGAGCCGATATTTCCTTGAAATACCTCCTCAGTTATCCTCACGAGGCTGAGTGGACCCCGTTCCAGATCCACTACTTCTCAGAAAATCTGATAGAACTGGGAATCGAACCCGGAACTCTTGATATGTAGCCAGGAATTCTGACCACTAGATCACAGAGACGGTCGTGTTGCTAATATCATCCCAGGTAAATTCAGTCTAATTCATGAACAAAATGTCACACGTAATGTGTAATGGTGGTTGCCACTGTTCACAGATTGTGCCCTATTTGGCTTACCTCACGGAAAGAGGTGTACAGTTTGGAGTTGATATGGATAGAAACCATCACGGTACAACCCTCCATACACTTGTCTACCACGATAATAGGAATTTTTGCAGATGACACTGCCATCTTCGCTACCCACGGCAATCCAACCGCCTACCAATCCACTCAGGGGCGCCCCAAGGAAGCTTACTAAGCCCACTACCATACACTCTCTACATACATGATCTACCCACAACAACAAAAACGATAATAGGTACTTTGCAGATGACACTGCCATCTTCGCTACCCACGGCAATCCAACCACAGCTACCTCTCATCTACAGAATCATCTAATCCTCATAGAAGCATGGCTAAACAAATGGAAAATCAAGGTAAACGAACCAAAGTCCACACAAACAACTTTCACCCTCCAAAAAGGCACGTGCCCCCCACTGCAAATAAATCACATCAACATACAACCAAAATAACAAGTCAAATTCATAGGATTAACCTTTGACAAAAAACTAAACTGGAGACAACACATAATCAAGAAAAGAAAACAGATGGACCAGAAAACCAAAGAACTCAACTGGCTAATAGGAAGAAAATCCCACCTCTCAATCGAAAACAAGTTACTAATCTACAAAACAGTCATCAAGCCCATATGGACACACGGCATAGAACTCTGTGGCTGTTCCAGCAAATCCAACATCGCCATTATACAGCGTGCCCAGTCCAAAATACTCCGAACCATCACGAACGCACCACGGTATGTATCCAACCACACCCTACATACAGAGCTAAAAACTCCTTACGTAGCAGAAGTCATCCGAGAAAACAGCACCAAGTTCTTCAGCAAACTAGAAAATCACTCCAACCCACTTCTTCAACCACTACTGCAACCTCATGAAAATCGAAGACTCAAAAGAAGTTGGCCACGGGATCTAAGGAACTGAGGAAAACGTCACTGGATGTTTATTCCGCTCACGCCATGAAGAGTGTACAATAAACAGTTATCATATTGTACACCAATGAGCACATTGACTTGTAGATTGTACAGTCTGATTGTCAGTAAAGGGAAGAAAACAAACTTGTCTACTGCCGCACTGTAACACAAGGCGGCTGCACCAGCCTAGACAGCTTACAAGCAGAACTGGGTCAAGTTACAGCAGGTCTGGGTCGCTCGTCTAGCGCTTAATTCGAATCGACTTGCGGTATATCCGATATTTTTGCTCCAAATGAACGGTAGAACACTCTGAAGTTTGGCCAATACGTCCTGGAGCATATACAGGTTCTTCAGAACAAACCGTTGAAATAAGTTCGAGATATCTCATTCAACAGTGAAGTGACTGAGGGATTCTACTTACTACCGAACACACTATAGTATGTCTTATCAGTCTGTTACAGTTATCACTAATCATTTCTTGGTAGTGGCTTCAACCAACGAACCTTTCCCTTAACCTGGGATCCCGAACTATCCCCGTACCCCAGCTACCAGCTTCTAACAGCAACAGCTCACAAATGAACCCCAGCACTCCTCTAACTCACTAATGACCGACAACTCACTTTTCCTGCTCACAACATCTCGGCATGAACCGCACAGAAAACACCGATCCTCTGTTGCTGATCACGGGTCGCTGCCTAGTAACGGCAGTTGTTCACAGAACCATTACTTAGCAACGGTTGTTGTGTATTTGGTTATTTCGCAGTTGTTGCCTAGCAACGGATCTACAGTCCACAGCATTCTAAGATTTAATCAAATAATGATTGATGTCATCAGTGCAGTTAACTTCATTAGACCACATGGACCACAACACAGAACACAAAATTTGGCTTGGAGAAAGGAAAATGTATATATTGGCACTCTGTAACGCTTTGTGTCACTGTTAGAAGTGATAAAAAATTTGATTTTCTCAGTTTGCTACTTCATTAGAGAAAACAGTTTGAAAAGTAACATTAAATAGTCTTTGCACAAGTAGTTCCACTTTTCCCATGAATGATAAATAAGAATACGGGTTATTCTTTATAATTGAGCTACCCGCTCGCAAAGGCAGGCTGTGAGCCTGCCCCTTTAAAATCAAGAGGTTAGGCATCCCTGGTACAATGGATCGACCATTATCACAGACCTTCACAGAAACATACCACTCTTCTCTTGCATTCGGCTCTGAAAGAATGAAAATAATTTTAGAATTCTTCTCCACAGAGCCAATGTTCTGTGTCTCAGCTGCTTTGGGCACTTATCTGTACTTAGTAGAAATAGCTGATGACTGATATATTAAGTAATATCGAATGGTAAGAATATAGTAAATAATTAGTTGAAATATATGTGGTAGGAAGCAACCGTGATCTACGAGGTTCGCCCAGAAAAGAATGCAACATCCCCCCCCCCATTCGCAATTTATTTTATTGAAATTTCAAGTATGTCACATTTCTGCTGCCTGAACGTGGCATTATACCATCGCGGTATCACTTTGCGGGTCTGTTGCAACCAGCTCTTTAATTTTTCCACCACCAACGCAACTGCCGCCCCCAACACCACTACCACCACTACACCCCACCGCTAGCACCACCACCGCCAGGAGCATCACCACTACTACTATCGTCACGACCACCGCCTCCACTACCACCACTACCCCACCTCCAGCACCACAGCCACCACCAACATCACCCCCCTTCCGTCACCATATTCATAGTTAAGATCTGGTTGCGACAGGAACCTGCAGAGCGATAGTTGTAGTAGTGGTGATGTGGTGGGGGTGGTGCTAGCAGTGGTGGTACGCTGCAACATCTCGGTGGCGTATGGCCATAGATTCCGAAAGAGACTGTTAAAAACAGATTCAGATGGCCAGTGATTCAGGTAACAGTGTGACACATTTGAATTTTTAATAAAATAAATTTTGAATGAGAGTAAAATCGTTGCAATACTTTGTGGGCGACCCTTGTACTTCAAGATATTTTCCCAGCAGCTGTGCTGAGGAAACAAAACCACGGAAATGTCAAGTCAGTGAGCCCGGATGTGCGCTGTATTTGCATTAAATACAGGAATAGACTTAACAGGGAGGAAGTTGCGAGAATTGACGCAGTAGATTGCAGATAACTGGATACAGCTGAACGAGGCTAAGCACCAGTGGCGGTCTCTGGTGAAAGCCCTAATAAATGCCCTGTTTACGCAAGAGTCGGGAAATTCCTTGAATCGCTGAGTGGCTGTTTCCCAGGGACGATTGTTTTCTGTAGGGTTGGAAAGTCAGTTCGTACGAAGACCCACTGTTACATTCATGTTATTGTCTATGGGAGAAGCGACACCCCTGTCAGCCTTTCGATGCCAGAAAATCTATCACGACCCTTGCTCCGTAATGGCGTGGTGATAATGGCGAGTGGGGGAAGAAAAGGATGGATGCAAATTTCTGTCTGTGAGGGCCATAGCTATATAGGAATCGATTAACCGTTATCTGTGATAAAACTAATGACCCTCGTCTTACGAAGGAAACAAATGAGCCTAGCCTGAGTGAAAAAAAACAACACAGGGAGTAGAGTTAGAAAGCTTTGATGGGTTGCTGCGTGGCATGAGTCCCTTGAAATTGCATTTTGAATTAATTCTAGAGAGTTTGTACCTTTCAGGTCTGAAAATACTGTAAATATGTGTAATTAGTATTGTGACAAGTAAACGTTTTTAATCTTATTGCCAGTGCGGCTTTCTCCTGATGCTTCCAAATGCACTTCGCATTTTCTAATAATTGTTTGTTATAAAATTTTTGATTCTATGGGTACCTCGACTACAAAACTGGGCAATATCCTCGAACACTTACTTGTCAACTTGATAGGTCAGCATTAATTATGTAAAAAGAAAACTTAAACTTATTTATCGATGTGCGTTTTCGTGTTTCCATTTAGGGATATGCTTCATTTCGTTTAACAATGGCTCTACGGCGCTTAGTTCAGCCCCGTTCCAGACCCACTACTTCTCAGAAAATGTGATAGCGCCGGGAATCGAACCCGGACTTCTGGATCTGTAGCCAGGAAATCTGACTACTAGACCACAGAGGGGGTGTGACATATCTGCATATTGAAACAGAATTTGCTGTTCCCTTTATTTGTCTGTTGGTCTGTGTCCCGAATTGCGTTGTGTACCAACTTTGGTGTGAACCTGTCTTGGAACTGGGTTGTGCAGCCAAGTAGCATGGCATGGAGCCAGTAATTGTGGGCTAATGTGATAGTGTCAGCGCATCGCTTCTATGTCTGTTGCCACCAACTGATACTTGTTACTATTCCACAGGCTAGATATATTGCCCTCTGTTGTTTGTTATAACGGCCATGTACTGGCCAAAGACGCGGTCGAGGTTCGCAGAAGCATCTGAACAAAAACAAAATAATGTTTAGCAATGTTGCAATACAATATCAACATGGACTATAAGACGTTTGTGAGGAATAGTTGTTATGTATCGTGCCTTATGACTCCCGGGTGTCTGGAGTTTGCCCTTCGTCTAGCTTTCCGAACAGATTCCAAAGTCGGAAACTGGAGCGCTTTCCAAGAAGTGAGCCACCTGCTTTGTTGGAACGGATGTTACATGAAGTTGGATCTTCCCACGTTTTCACACGACGTATCTTTCGAAACGCTGTGCTCCATACACAACAGGAAGACAATAGACAGAATCCAGAGACCAGTGATTCTGGTAGGACGGTTTTATAATTTTATTGAGAGTATTCCTGTTCCATCGACGGAGGAATCCGGGAACTATTTTTTGGCTCCAGTACCGAGTGTCACGACTGGAATTCATAGTTTCTTCTCAGCTTCTTCAGGTATATTTTGGAATATTACATAAAAATTTTGGGGAACGCGGTAACGTAATTTGTTGAGGCACTATGCTACAAGTCGGAATGTCGCGGGTTCGAGTCCCCAGAAGGTCATTGGAATTTTTTCAGTTGACCTAATCCTTCCAGGCAAACTACGACCCTGGAGTCGAATCAGTCTCTAACAGAAATGAGTAACAGGAACCTTCCTGGGGGATAAAGGGCTGCCGGCGCGTATGGCTGACAACCTTACCGTTATCTGTGAGCCTATTGTCTAGCAGATGTGGGACCCTAACGTCTCACAACCCTATGGGTGTCCATGGCCTGTTACAGGATAGCTTCACCGTTACATTGAAATTTTCTATAACCTCGTTCTTTCCAAATGCAATTACATTATTAAAATATTCTTCAATTTCAGTCTTTAAAATTGATGTAGTTTATAAGGTGTCGTTTAGTAGAATGGAGCCAGGTACGCTATTTACACTTCAGAGGATTCAGAGGAATAAATCAACCTCTCGTATCTGTTTATCTATCTGTTTGTCTGTCTGTCTATGTCTGTCTATCTATATTTATTTATCTATCTGTCTATCTATACTTATCTGTTTGTTTATCTTATCTATTTATCTATCTATCTGTCTGTTTTTCTAGCTATCTCTCTCTGTCTGTCTGTCTACCTATATATCTATCTATCTACCTATGTATATAAGTATATATATATAGATGTATGTATCTATTCGTATGTCTCTCTGCCTGTCTCTATGATTACGTATATAGAACAGGGTAGGTTTGTGATGTGTGTAATATGAATGAGTGGAAGCAAATAACAATATGATATGAAGGTGGTAGCAGCAAACTACACCCATGTTTCAGCCGAAAATGTCACGTAGAGTGCCTATCCAGCAAAATCATGAGTCTGGAATATCTCTTGAGGGCTCAGTGGATCAGTGAAATAACCATTCCAATCCATCTGTGAAAACCGTAGCTAGACAACGGAAGTGTTGTATTACCCAGTTAAAATTTCAAGGGATGCTTCGCTGGACTCAAATATTCCTGTTCAGAAGAACGCTGTGGGTGTCGAGTTAAAGCGACAAGGTTGTGACTGGCAGTAGCGAATTCATTCAGATTTCCGCAGTGTACCTCGGTAAAACGGAAGTCCAACGGAATGTTTAAATTGCCTACTCCTTAGTGAAGGTGTCGCCTGTTGCTATGGTAACTGCGGCAGATCGATCATGAGGGAGTGAGACGACTGTCGAATTTTCAGACCCGTGTTCAGATCCAGTCCTGATTCATACGCGCTATTAACTTTCTTAGACGTATGTACCATGGTCTTCCTCAGTTCATTAAGATGTTCCTGGCTACAAATCAATAGTTCCGAGTTCGATTCCCAGCGATACCAGATTTTCTGAGAAGCGGTGGGTGTGGAACGGGGGCCACTCAGCCTCGTGAGGATATTTGAGGAGCTATTTCACGGAAATAGCGGCTCCGGTCTAGGAAACCGAGACTAACGGCCATAGGGATCCGTTGCGCTGACGACGTGGTACCCTCTATCCGCCAAAGTTAGCACTAACTTCGACGACAAGCGGCGGTCCCTCGGTCGGTATAGTTCGCTTGCGGACTAAAGCCACGGAGTTTTTTGTTAAGAAAATTCTGGATGTGTGTAGATAATCCATATAGGGGTCATTAAGTTCACGGTCTAATAATGTCCTCTTTAATCTACTGACACACCCTACTTAATCAGCCCTAAGTTATCGGCCTGTTCAGTTTTCGTCTTTAGGTATTAATATATTAATTAAAGATGCGACATATTTGCTTATAATTTTGAAATAATTATCTAGCAATAATACAGATATTTTTGTAGAATAAATTTATTAGCATTAAAATGAGTACTTTAATATTGTTAATAACAGTCTTTGGTATTAAGAAATGTATACGAGCCGTGCATTTTCCCACAGTCAATTACAGATACTTAATAATGTCACGTATTTCAGTGGCTAAGACGCGGCTTTCGATTGGTGAATCGGTTTATTGGATCTTCAGTAGTCATAACTACGATTAGTTCCTACACTCTCAAGATTAATGTAACGTCACACGCTAACTTTTCTAATTCCTCTTCTGGCCACACTGCTGTTCTCATGGAACTTCGGAACTCAAATCAAATCAGTTCCCATTCCCATTTTCTCTCATATCCTCTTGGTACGGACCACGCATAGAAAACACAGTTCTACTGTTGCGCAGCGCAAACCACACAGAGAACAAGTCACGTGATAGCTATCTCGCTAGCCCATTAGCGTGCTGACGGTTGCCTAGCAACGAATTCATCGAACCGTTGCCTGACAATGCGTTGAAATGTCACAATAATTTAATCAGTATTCTTATAGGTCTAAATTGCAATGATATCATACCGTGTTCCTGGTTTTTATAACGTTGAAATCTTTAGTTATGTTTCGATTATGTAGTATCCCAAAGACAGAAGACTTTAGCGTTTGAACCAGGGGTCTTGTGAATACAAATCAAGCACTACACTATGCAAGTGTATTTATTAAATAGAATTAATTATCTGGCATTCATCGTTAAATATATTACAACGTTGCTGTTGAAATAACCGTCTGTGAATCCATTGTTCTCTGTGTCAGGTTTTCATGACATAATGATTTTTACTTTCTTTGAAAAATCGATGAAAGTTGAATGATGGACACACACACAGATACACTAGTTAGACACACCATGAAATATTTCCAATGGTTCGCAATTAACTTTGCTTTCTACACAAAGTGTATTTGCTTTGGAATTGTCTCATTCACTCCAAATTTTGTCGAGCTACGTATGTTCCAAATTACATTTCTTTTTCAGTGGAGAAAGTTCCACAGCGATCTAATATTTATTTGATTGTAAAATTTTATTAGAGCTGGGATAACCCTCTCGGTGTAGCGTTGGGCAACGAACTGGAGAGTCGAGGTTCGATTCCCGGCAGGAGTAAGATTTTTCTCTTCCCCGTAGCGTCCAGAATGGCTCTGGGTCCCACCCAGCCTAATACCTAATGGGCACTGGGGGTAAACCGGCCGGGGCATGAAACTAACCGCTCACTACTATCTAGTGTCAACGCCAAGAATGCTGAAACTATAACTCCACTTCCCCATACGTCTTCATGGCGTGGTGCTTAATTAATTAAGCATAGGGGCAACTTTACCTTATAGATTGTATTGCTAAACGAAAACGGGGAAGCCCCATGGTCTAAACAACACATCAGATTACTTGATGTATATAAAATTAGCGTTTTCCTTCATTTCTTTTTCTTTAATACCTTCATGGTTATTTCTCCTAAATCCTTTCCTGTAATATTTCTTCCTGTTATCTCTTCAGCTATATCCTGCTTTCTTCTTGAAAATATCTGTTAGTTTTCATTATAAAATTCTAGAATAGAAGATTGTTCATTATACGGTAATTTATGAACTTCTGAAGTTGTAGCTGTAATTATTTTCTAAAAGAGTATCATAAATTCTGCGCAGGGAGAAATATACGAAGGAGAACTCGATTCCCCGGTTTTAGTCTGCAAACGAACTATACCGACCGAGCGACCGCCTCTTGTCTGCGAAGTAGTGCCAAATTTAGTGGATAGGGGATGTCGCGTTGTCAGTTCAACGGATCCCCACGGCCGTTAATTTCAGTTTTCTAGACTGGAGCCGCTATTTCCTTGAAATAGCTCCTCGGTTATCCTCACGAGGCTGAGTGGACACTTCAATCAATCCGCCGGGGAGATTAGTGAGACGAGTTGCGGTACCGGTCCAACGGTGAGATTGAAACCGATTAGCGTACGAATGCGAACTGAGCGCGTTAGAGCCAGACCGACCGGGTTGCTAACGCAGCACGCCTACTGTTGCGCAACCGTTGCGAAGAGCCGTGTTACATAAATCTGATGCTGGCAGCACAAAACGAATGGGTGGGCTCAAGTTCAGCATTGATCTCTAGGGCTCATTGATGGTCATACATTATGCATTTGCGAGAATTACACGCGATCAGTTTGGCATCAACCTGCAGGGTCTTGCTACATCAGTGAAACCCCTCGGACTGAGGTTGAAATGGAGGTAATATGAGTTGGAACTGAAATGGAAAAGTGACTGTTCTTATGTAGTTCAATGTGACTAGTAGAGAGACGTGAAATCGTAAGAGCCGAAGATATTCTTTTGAAAAAATATAGGAAAGAAACGCCAACCGCCTCTGTGGTCTAGTGGTCAGAGTTCATGGCTACAGAAATCCAGAAACACGGGTTCGATTCCCGGCGCTACCAGATTTTCTGAGAAGTAGTGGGTCTGAAACGGTGTCCACTCAGCCTTGTGAGGATAACTGAGGAGTTTTTTTCAAGGAAACAGCGGCTCCGGTCTAAAAAACCGCGATCCATTGCACTGACCACGTGACAACCTCTATCCGCTAAATTTGGCATTAACTTCGCCGACAAGCGGCGGTCGCTCGGTTAATATAGTTCGCTTGCGGACTAAAACCACGGAGTTTATGTCTGTGTATGATAATAAAGAAAAAATATACATTCGTTGTTCAGCCGAATCCAGCGTGAATTTCATGCACATCTAAGTTACGGCTAGGAATCGAATGACTGCGGTGTGTACAACTGTCTACTGGATTGCGCTTCGGTCAGTAGGAGATCCTTGATCGAAATGTGGGCTGATTTGTCGTCCAGACGCGATTACTTTTTTAATTATATTTCATTTAGCGGCTCTGTCACTAACTAAAAATAGCAAAGTTGTGCCTCTAATTAATTAGCTTGTCACCATTCCGTGACGACGTAGGGTGAGTGGAGGTATAGCTCCATCATTCTTGACCTCGGCACTGGATAGATGTAAGCGGTTAGCTTACCTTCCCGGCCGCATTACCCCTGGGAGAGATCCCCAAGTACCCATTGGATGGGTACCTGTCTGGACGCTGTGGATTAGAAAAGAATGTCTTACCCCTAGCGGGAGCCGAACCCAAGCTGTCCAGCCCGTAGTCCGTCGCTTTACATACTGGGCTATACCATTTCCATATCTTATGTGTCTAGTCAACTCTGTTCACACTTGAAAATGGAGCGTACGAAGGAACAGAAATTGAATGTGAATTTTTGTGTTAAACAGCACAAATCGCCAAGTTAAAAGTTAGAGATGTTAAGAACAGTTTATGGTGAATCCCCAGATGAAAGAAACAACGGATATCGAAGTCCAAGATCGAACAATATCGATCTGCTTCTTCGAGATCACTGGTACAATCAACTTGGAATATTTGCCCGAAGGGACTACTGTTAATGAGGCATTCTACGTGGAGGTGTTGAAAAGGCTAATTGATGCCGTGAGACGCAAGCGAGGGGAATTGTGGAGAGATCGTTTATTGATTCTTCAGGACAGCAACGCCAGAACATTCTTCGCGTCGAGTGTCGCTGTTTTTAGCAGGATAAGGCATCTCTGCTATGGATCATCCGCCATATTATCCTGACATGGCTCCAGTTGACTTCCTTCTGTTTCTAGAACTCAAGAGTTTCCGAAAGCAAAGTGTTTTCCATATGTTGAGGACATTACAACATCTGTGGAAAGAAAAAATTTGACATATTCCTGCCCAGGATTTTAATAACTGTTTTGGGAACATTGCAAAGAATTGGAAGGAGATTACTTTGGTAAATTTTACGTTTGCTAATACCTGCAGCNTACTTTAACATAAGGAACACCCTCCCGAAGTTTGGCACATTCCTCCTGGGACACCCTGTATATACTACCTCAGTCAATAAGTACGTAGATAGGCCGCAAAGCGTCGTACGGGAATTTTACTGCCAATATGTTTCAGCAATGTTTTCGGCAAGTATATTAACGTTGGCAGACTTGCGTAGCGGCCAACGGCAACTACTTTGAAGGCCGTTGTGAATCTGTGTAAGTGTATATGAATACCTTGTAATATGATGCGATAAAACCACATTCCACGAACTTAATGACTCTACCACGTATTTCGATAAATACGTTCATCTGCAGGTGGTTACATAATGTATAACTGTCGTTATTGTATTGTTTTTTAGTCAAATTGATAGATATACATAAAATATAGTAATGTGTACACATTTTGGTTTAACATTTTATATGTATTATATAAATATGTTAACAGTATTTTAAAAAGTGCAGAATTCGGAGTTAAATTAAAATTATAAGTAAATTCAATTAACTTTAACTTAACTAAGCCTGTGATAGAGTTATGAAATTTGACGGAATTATGTCTTTGATTATTTTCGTAATTTAATTTTATAAGACAGCAATTTATATGTTGTTTAATAATTTTAGAAGGAAATAAGTGAAAATTTGCTCCTGGACATTTGAAGACCTCTGTATTTTATTTGATGAAGTAAGCCAATTTTTCGCAAATTGATATTCATTTTAATGATGTAGATGTTTCAAATTAATTTAGAGTGATTCTGCTAGAAGTAAAATAAACAGTAAATTTTCCTAGATCTCGCACTATGGACTGGCTCCTCTCTCCCAGTATGAGTGAAAGATCTCACTGTATAAAGAGCTTGTCGACTGTAAAATGATCCTTGCAGTTTACGCAACAGTATGAAACATATTGCAGCGTGTGCAGCTGTTGCTATGCAACGATCGCGAGAAGGAACATGCGTTGCTTCGTATTGCCGGTAAACACATAAACAATGCCCGGGTTATTGCTAGGCAACTGCTCTCTAAATGGGTTCCCGCTGGAACGGAGTTGAATTCAACGGTCAATGTATTGTTGAACTATAATAATTTAAATAGTATTTTGTCTAACAGAAATTAGTACCTGGGATTAAATAAATAATTTTCCTGGGGAGTAAAGCGCGGCCTGCGCGTAAGACTGACAACCTTACCGCCATCTTTGAGCCGATTGTTTAGATAATGTGGGACCCGCAACGTCTCACAGCCCTATGGGCCTTCACAGCTTGGTACAGGGATAGCTTTACTTTTACTTTCTTACATGATTCGTGCCGAAATGTAATAAGCAGGGTCAGTCGAGTTTCGGGTTGAAAGTTGTCGGCAGTTCACTTGAGTAAAGTGACGTGAAGTATTCTTTTATTGCTAGTGGGGTGGGACTAAATCCCTTGTACTGCGCCCACTTCTGGCATAATGTACCAGCCGCAGATGATAGGTGAGGGTGATTGTGGAGCACTTGGTGGAATGAAGATTGGCAGGGGAAAGCGAAGTACTCGGAGAAAACCTGCCCCAGCGCCACTTTGTCCACCACAAATCCCACTTGACCAGACCCAGGATAGAACCCGGGCCGCCGCGGTGGGAAGCCAGCGACTAATCGCTTGAGCTATGGCGCTGCCCTAACGTCAAGTACCTGGTTCGTGAGTGACAGAGTTCAGTTGTCTGTTGAAATTCAGCCTGTGAAGAGGCTGATATGAAATGACCGCCAGCCTGGTACCTAGCGAGTCGAGTTGTCGGTTGAAAGTCAATTCTTCATGGGCGCGACAAGAGAACCTGAGTACGTGAAGATGAAGGATGTGCCTCAGCTGAAGCCGTTGCCAGAAAACGACTAGTGGAGACTGTAATAGACTGAAGACACTAGACTTTGTGTGTCAGTGGTCTGTAAAGTGTAGTAACGGGTTGTAAAGTTGGTCAATAAATGCACCACCCAAACCATACCCCGTCTGTAGTTACACACACCTTAAATCCGTGATTATATTATGCTGAAACATAATTGTTTCGTCAGGAAATGTGATGTAATTTATAGGCTTATGCAGTACAATTTATGCTTCACATCTTAAAATTCTAAGTTCCATTACACTTATCCTGAAGTTTTATAATTTTTTAATTCATCTGATTTCTACAGCTGTATTTTAATAAATACACATTTCATACCCAGAGTTTTTACTCATGTTGAAACTTCCGAGTTTGATTTGTACTGAAAGTTGAAAGGCTAATAGAATGACCAGGAGAATATTGCCTCTTAATTAGCGACAAGCTATTGAAACATTTCATAAAGCGATTTCTTAATAACGTATTGAGAAGCAGGCTACTGGAAACGAGAGATAAACTTCTTTCAAAGAACTTGTGACGTAAATCTTCTTTTGAATATACGAAGGAGAGTTATTAAATAGGTCACAAATTGATATAAAACGTAAAACATGTGATATTCGAACCTGGAATAAACATTTATAAACATTTTATTTCTCGACATATCCTCCACCAACATTGATACACTTGTCCCACCGCTTTACCACATCATAGAAGTCTTTTGACTGTTGTCTCAGCCACTTCCGCACCTCCGTTTTAACCTCTTCGTTCTTGAGAGACTTTCTCGACGAAATTATGGACCGCTTTATGCGACAAACATTTCCCACCGTAAACAGGACACATTTCTTTATGAATATCCTTTTCCATGAGTCATTTTTTTTCCACAAAAGCGCACAACAGACCGCTGTTCTTCGGTAGTACACTTTTCAAGAACGGTCGCCATTTCGGCCACGGAAACCAGACTCTGAACATGCGCATGCGCGTCTCCTACCTAAAAATGCCATGAAGCTGGACTGTGCTGCTACCTAGTGGTACACATAGGGAACCTATTACGTTTATTGCAACTGTTTTACTCCAATTTTTGACCTATTTAATGACTCTCCCACGTGTTTTAATATATGGACAGCGGCGTAAAATACTAATAGATATTTAATATAATTTCGAATTGGCCTAAAACCACTTCATTAAAGCCCCTTTAGCGAACTGGAAGGCTTTTTCCGGCCTTCTGTTCTTAAAAATGAATGTCAATATTGCAAACACTAGATACCCAATTTTGCTGAACTCTATACGAGTAACAGATATCTGGGTATCTTCTCATCTTGCTATTGTATTTTTGTAATTGGCATTATGAAACCCACCGCGGTGGCCACGGTTCGATCCCAGGTAAGAACACGTGGGGTTTGTAATGGACAAAATGACAACTGGAGCGCGTTTCCTCCAAATAATTGAATGTAAAGTTTACCAGACCACACGGCACAACATTCCAGAAGTTATTAATCTTTGTAGTCGCAGCCCTGATACCTCATGCCTCACTTATACTGCTTATACATAGTATTACTGTATTTAAGGAACCTGTTACATAATGTATCATTTATTTCATACGATATATTTTCCGTCTGCAAGGCAACTCATTACTGTCCCATTTCCTTCCTGAACGCGTTTCTGCCGTACATGGCGATCGTCAGTTGTCTGTAATTCGCTAAGTTGTTGCACTGTATGGTATATCCAACTTCTCATATCATATGTGAATGCGATATCTTTTAACTTAAATTAAATGGGCCTTATTAAAATCAATAAAACTAGATAAGATTTCATTATCTTGCCTGGGGGCGTCTTCCCTGCATCCAAACGGTATGGTCTGAGATCTACCTTGTTTGGATGTATTTGTGCAGAGGCATGGGTGTATGTGTGTTAAGGTGCCCATACACGTACGAGTCCGGCTCGGCGAGCCTGGATCGGGTGCCGGGCTCAGATTAATTTCATCACAGACGCATGAGCTGACTCCCAAATTTGCGACCCACACACGGACGACTTTGGTTTATTGGAACCCCAGCCGAGTCGGACTCACGAGCCAGACTCGTACGTGTATGGGCTGCTTTATTGTCTAGTTACTAAGTATGTTGGTGTAGTTACCATGTATGCCCCTTTGCCTGTAGGTTCTTCACCCTGCCTGTGTCGTGGTGTCAACGTCAGATATTTCCTCATTTCGGTGGGGAGGGCATGTAGCACGAACGGTGGAAAGAGGAATGCATAGAGGATATTGATGGGAAAGCCAAAAGGAAAGAGATCACAGGGAAGACCAAGGCGTTGGTGGGTGAACAATATTAAGATGGACGTTAGAGAGATAGGATGGGATGGTATGGATTGGATTGATCTGGCTTAGAATAGGAACTAGTGGAGGGCTCTTGTGAACACGGTGATGAACCTTCGGGTTCCATAAAATTCTGGGAAATTCTTGAGTAGCTGTAGAATTGGCGGCTTCTCCAGAAGGGCTCAGCTCAATGAGTAAGTAAGTAAGTAAGTAAGTATTTCCTAATAGCCTGTGAGTTCAGTTAGTGTTGGTGTGAAACCTCTGGCCCATGTTTCTGTTGCTGGTTTACTTTTGGCGAGAATGGTGATAAATACAAGAACTGAAGGCAATCGCCGCTGTTTTCCATCCTCTGAAGTAATTTCCACATCCCCTACTTCTGATAACTGAATGGCCACTTCAGTTCCAAATTTCTTCTTATTAACGATTTTTGGGCTAGTTTCCAATTCTGTTAGCTACCAATGAGCAAACTGTTTAGAAAAGTTGGTACTTCTCACTAGAATTCTCCCTACTGTGAACACTTAGGAATACTGCCAAAATATGCCAAGAATATGAATAAGGTGAGTCTGTGTGCTCCACAGAAGTCAGACTGTTATGATGGAGACTTAAACGGAATACTATACAGGATAATGAACTCCGCATTTTAAAACTGAACTTGCATTTAGTAACTAGAACTCTATTTATTATGAAGGAATAACTTTATTACTATTATAATAATTGCATTTTATTTAATGAAAATTAATTGAAATAATTAAAATATTTTGCATACATTTAATTAATTTTTAAATTATTTTTTTAGAAAACTACGTTCTCTCTGGCGTTATTTACGTTTTCATAATTCGAAACGTTGTCTTCTTCAAATCCGAAAATTTATCTCAAATATATCTCGGTTCTAAGAGATTTTTAAGAAACTTGCGGTTTATTATCTAGCTCTTATTAGTTTAATTCCATAGTTCGAAAAGTTGAAACGCAGTCCATTGATCATGAACTGAAATTCAAGTGTTTTGTGCATCACCGAATAGAGAAAACAAGTTTCTGTGACACTGCGAAACCTGACACCTGTGATTAATCATCCAGCAAAAACAAAGACAATATTGTAGCGGATTAGATAAACACGTTGCCAGGCAACGGCTCTGTAAACACGGTCCAACACGCAACACTAGAGGAAGCTGTTTTTTCCGTGTCCGCGGTGACCTCACAGAGCAGTGGATACAGACCGCGTGACGTGTTTTGTGTAGATCCGACCGACGCGCCAATGGACGGGCTGCATAGCGATCACGTGATATGTGTTTACTGTAGGTGCATGTTCGTTTCGCGGATATGTAATTAAGAGTGACTCAGTTAGTTCAAGGGCAGTTACGAGACAGCCGTAAGCTGGAGGAGTGAGTCCAGAAGAGTTTTTAGTTCCGAGGTTCCATAATGAGTGAACAAGAAATGGCAAGAAGACTTCATTGTGATTTGTAAGTGCTATTTTCTGTGTTGAGATCCGTTGCCAGGATACGACTAGTGCAGACTGGAAATTCTAGTGCGTGTGCAACGGTTTCCAGTATTTCTAAAATGTGATTATAGCAATGATACTAATTTTTAAATAGAATATATTAATGCATTGCTTAATACCTGGAGTTTTCAGATGTACTTTAGGGGTCTGGTAATTTGGAAATGATACAAAACACACAACTTCACTGAGTAGGTAGAACGCAGATATTGTTTAATGTTAAACAGGTGATACCTATAGCAACCCTTGTGCTTTAAAACCTTAATGAGATTCTTTTAATTAAGTTTATGTGAAAGCCATTTTACCACAAATGAGGTGTACATGAGATTCTTATCTTCTGCAGGCAGAGGATCCCCAATAAGTACGTCTATTACTACCGGTCCCCAGAACATCAGAACCACTATGTTCTGTCCTTCGCGTTCGGCTTCGACCGCGAGGAGGACGTCTACCAGTTCGCCTTCAGCTACCCCTACTCCTACTCGAGGTGTCAAGGGCACTTGGAGTTGCTTGAGCGGCGACAGTTGCCGCACTTTAGAAGGGAACTTCTGGCGAACACAGTGGTGAGTACAATTCATTTCTGTACCTTTAATTAGGTATACTAATATTCTCTTAGTTATAGTACTAACACATAGGAAATCCACAAAGAAAAGGTGTTACCTGAATGATACTGCTTTTATCTGTAGACGTCGTTTGAAGTGTAATTTAGATTTTGTGACGATTTGGATTATGATATTGCTGTGAAAATAATCTATTCGCATTGCACTGTGAATACAGAATATATTTCCGCCCCTTAAAAAATAAATTACGTGCAAAAAACAGTAAAACAAACTCCATGGTAAATTTAACTGGTTTCCCTCTCTCTAACCACATAAATCTTGTCACGGATTTTGTTCTTCTTAGATCCTTTCGATCAACAGGACAATCATATTAAAAGGCCCTTAGTATCAAAACAAAAACAAACTCCTTGGCCTGTAATCCGCAAGCGAACTACACCGACCTAGCTACCGCCGCTTCTAGGCGAAGTTAGTACCAACTTTAGCGGAGAGAGGGTGTCGCGTGGTCAGCGCAACGGATCCCCACGGCCGTTAATCTGTTTTCTAGACCGGAGCCGCTATTTCCTTGAAATAGCTCCTAAGTTATCCTCACGAGACTGAGTGGACCCCGTTTCAGACACACTACTTCTCAGAAAAATTCTGGTAGCGCGGGGAATCGAACCCGGACCTCTGGATCTGTAACCGGGAACTCTGAAAACTATATTGTGACATGTTGACCCCTACCTCCCCAACTGCACGTAGCGGAACGTAGCGCTCTCGTAATAGGCGAGTCATCACCCCGCAACTCTCCCCGTGGTGACGTCACGAGCGGAGCCGAAGTTAGCCGAGTCCCCGCAACCTTGAAGCTATGCAAAGCGAGTCAACAGCGATGACGTCACCAAGGGGTAACAGCGTCCTAGGCTATACGCCACGTCACACTAGCAACAGCGAACGGAATAAAAGCCGGCTGAGCAGCAAGCGAGTGTCAGTGTGTTTTCAACAGTGCTCAAGGTAGCAGCCTGCGAGTGTGCGATAACTAAGAAGTCAGCGAGCGGAAGACGTACGAGTATTGTGTGCTTTCCAGACATAGTGAGTGCTGTAGTACAGTTATACTTGGAGTGTGTAATTCAGGGAGATTTGTATAGCTCCCGCGTTATTAGTACGTGAAGATTTTGTTGTAGGGTTTTTAAACTGTGGAAACCCGTAACATTGTGATAAGTAATTGTAGCCGTTATATGTAGATTGTTAAAAAAACCAATTAACCAACTCTACGGCGTCTTCAGTAACTAAACACACGTTACACTGGTGTCAGAAGTGGGATTTGAACTTACACACGTGACCGACGAGATTCGATCTCAAGACAGGTGATAATTTGGTGTCAGAATTTTTACGAACTTAAACACGCCTGACAAATAATTGAATTATTGTGCATCGAGTATTTTACTGCTACAAAATGTAGAAATAAATAATGCGTGATAGTTTTATTGAAATTCCAACCCATATTACGAGTTAAGTATTATCCATGTAACGTTCAAATTTCATTATACAGAGCCTAGTAGAAACCATGAAATTTGTTCGAACAGAGTTGCTATTCAAATTCAGTTATTAGTATAAGAGCATCAAAGGCAGGAAGATGTGACAGGATTTTGTTCTTCTCAGAATTTTAAATAAACTCCATCTTGTAGAATTTCAGATTCCTGGAAATACATTTTAAATATCATTAAGAAATTTCCCTTCGTGTAGCTGAATTTAAATGTTTACGCTGCCTTATTTATGGCCGCAAAAGTGATGTGGAACTAGAACTTAATTCACACAACAAAGTAAGTGACATCATTAAGAGTAACTTCTTCGAACAAATGTCACAACCAAATGTGACATTTTTATGTAAATACACGCTTTATTTGTTACCATGTAGATGCTCAAAATTCAGCAATCGCCACATTAGCGTTGCTACTGTTGAATTTCCTTTTACATTTCTTCATATATTTTGGCATTTCCTATATTATAACCGCTCACCTCTTTGGGCCCTTTACGTTGTGCGCCACTCTGTTGCCGTCCTCCTTGATCCTACGTTGTGCTCCACTTATCACCGTCCTCCCTCTTCTCGTGGATGTCGAGAAGTTAGGTGGGAAGGGAGGAGAATTGTGATTGCCTGAGCTGGTACGCGAGAGCAGGTAAAGATGGGAGTATCTGGGTTCTGTTTAGTAATTTGTAGAGCTGAGTTCCTATCCCGGGTCTTATACGGGTTTAGCTCGGGCAGGGCAGGGAGAACCTTTCACTTCAATCACACTCCTCTTTAGACCGTTGCACTTAGTAGTCCTTTAATCCCTTCCAGCTTTCTGAATACAAGGTGTGGCAATAAAGAAACCGGATTCATGCTCTAACCCTTTATTAAAAAAAATCAGACAGTCGAAATATTATCCCCTTCAATGTAGTCCCCTCCCCGATCCCTACACCGCTCCATGCGAATTTTCCACTGTTGGAAGCAGTGCTGCAGGTCATCTTGTGTTATGCTCTTCAAGAGTTGCGTCGCTTTTGCTTTCACTGCATCCACGGACTCGAACCTGGTCCCTTTCAGCGCAGACTTGATTTTTGGGAAGAGAAAAAAGTCGCACGGTGCTAGGTCCGGAGAATACGGTGGATGTTCCATCACTGGAATGTTGTTTTTTGCCAAATACCTCTTCACAGATAGCGCGTTGTGTGCTGGCGCGTTGTCGTGATGAA
>NW_019727411.1:0-22556 GCF_002891405.2 Cryptotermes secundus | reverse complement strand
CAGGTTGTGTGAGGAATTTGATGTTAGCACGTTGTTCTGCATTAGCACTCAGCATTATTCCGACGGAGCTCAGAAACACGATCCGCTTCTAACAATGGTCGCGGCCAGACTAACCGATGCACGTGAATGAAACTTTGTGTGAGGGTAGAGGGAAGTCCAAGGGTCAATGCCCTACCCTCCTCTTCGTCAATGACGTGGCCGGAAATGAGTCATAAAAGTAATCCGGGTTCTTTATTGCCACTTTATTGTACAACTGAATTTATTAATACACGTAATTTGAACTTTACTTATACTACTTTACGGAAGGGCCGTAGTTGTAAATTTTGTGTCCGACTTTGCCGAAAGTTGTATCAAGACTCCTCCAGGCGGAATGCACTCTCTCTGAATCCTGAGGTCCACGAACCCCAGACTCCAAGAGAAATCCACTCCTCCACTTCTACCATTGGTTAAGTTTTCAAACTAGGAGGTTCCCTAAATTTTGAATTCCCAATCATGTTGCTCTTCTATGTGATTCTGGCAGATGCTGACCTGACGCTAAGGTTGACAGCCCCTTGATGCATTTCGATCAGAGTATGAGGCTCCGGCCGTCCCACTTCTAAGTTATAGCTGTCCCAAGCTGTCAGCTCTCAAATTCCCAAAGTCTTTCCGACTTTGCTGAAACTGCCAGAATTCCAGGAAATTACCAGATGTTACTTCCTGTCCACATAACAAAACTTGAACTATGTCCCTTCCACGTGTAAGAGCTGGCTATCTGCCGGATCTCTTTGTTTGTAATTTTGTAATCTTAACTTAATACATATTTAATTAATGCACAACAGTCCTCCAATGAAAATGAACGGTTACAATATATTTCTTTGGATGTTACATAAAACTCCATATTTGATGATATTCTTATTTACTTGAATTTAAACTGGAAGATGTCTACTTTTGGGTAAATACCTTACTAATAGTTTCCTTCATCCTTCCAAAAGACTATTTTCTGCAAAGACGGGGAGATCCAGGAGGAATAAACTACAACCCACGGGTAATTCCGCTCATTAATGCGACCTGCGCGTTGGGGATTTTCCTATAAGAATTCAAATGCCTTTCTTTTTCATTGCAGTTAAAGTTCCCCTCCCTCTCACGAAACACACGCGTCTACTCCTCATAACCGCTGTTCTTGTCGTGAATATTTTGAAAGTTGTTTTGGTTTTGTATGACCATTTCAATGAGTTAAGTTCAAGTTTGTGTAGTCGATATCGTCGTGTTCCCGGCTGCATCCTCTCTGGCGTCAAAATTACATTTCCGGGTATAAATAGACGATTCGTTCACAACCGACGGTAAAATTGTAATATGACTGGCTTGCAACAGAAGTGTAAGGTGTCCGGATGAAAAGTATAAAAAAATATATCTCGGAAACTAATTGTTATACATGTATCCGGTTTATGTCATCGGAAAGCAAAACTCTGAAATTCTCTTCCATACCCGGCTTACGCGCATGCGCAACGACATTTTTGCCACCATGTTAGGCATCGCCTGGACAAAGAGATGGCTGGGGTATGAATTGGCAGAAGTGGACCAATCGCTTGGTCTCCTAGGTCGCCAGATTTAACCCCAGTTGATTTTTCTTGTGGGGTTATGTGAAGAACATTGTCTAACAGGTTAAGATCAACGACCTGAAACACCTTAAAACCCACATAAGGGACGCTGTGGCTACGGTAACACCAGACATGCTTCAAGCCTGGATATTTGTCGTGCCACCAAGGGAGCCCACATTTAAATTTATTGAGAAAGTTATATATGTAGAAAAAAACTTTGTAGTTTCTCTTCTTAATGCTATATCCCACTGATGTGTAGAATAAATTATTTATGAGATATAATGATTTTATTTTGGATACTTTTCTTCCGGACACTCTGTATTGGCGGCTCCATGAAATCACAGTTGGAGCAACATACACGAAGCGCGCTACATGCAAAGAACAAACAACAGTTCTTCAAAGAAGCAAGTGCTCTTGACACAGATGCAGCAGTTTTCGACCTCAAGAAACGAGTTCTTCAAGGATATGTGCAATTGGATTGTGTCTGGAAACATCCCCTAGTTTAAACTACAAATACCCGAATTTCGGTATCCTTTAGAAAAGTACTGCAAGCAACATGTTCTGTACCAGTCAACACTTTGAAAACTGTATGTGCCTGTCTGCTATGAAGAAACTTTGGGAAACGTAATAGATAACAAAAGAGAGGACTTTATATGGGTTAATATGGACGAAACAACGAATTCCATGGGTCACTTTATCGCGAATCTCGTTGCTAACAAGTTAGACATTGAAGTTCCTTCTAATTCATGTTTGATTTTCTCCAAAGTTCTGTAAAATGCAAATCATTCCACTGTTGCAAGATTTGTGTGTGACTGACTGTGGTCTACCGGAGATCACGAGTGTTAAGACACTTCTGCACATGCGCTGAAAGCTGCAACTCAGTTGAAAGTGTTCCACACTAATTTGATTCGTTTTACTTGTCTGGCCCATGAACTGCAACGTGTTGCCGAGGAGGTTAGAGCCAAGTTCTTCCAAGTGAATAAATTAATTTTGATGACAAAAACGTGTTTCTCAAAGCCCCACGTCGAGTGTAATCAGCAGCACTTGCCAGACGCATCCTTCACCAAGGAATCATTGACCCAAAATGGGGAACCCGGATTGGAACAGTCAGCTTCTACAGTGAACACTATGAAACTATGAAAGTTCCCACCTGACTGTTCTGTTTCGGTGCGTGAATCCCAGAGTGCATTCAGCTGTCCAAAAGTGGTCTGTTCAATTACCTCCGACAGAGACAATTTCGGATGGCTTTCGGAGGGTACAACGCACGCAGTCACAGGAGCAAGACACAACACAGAGCACAATACACACACGAATGTAGGAAGAGAGGATTGGCGTGATTCGCGTATTTGAGATACGACGTGTGGATGACGAATCCTGAAAAGTTTTAATATTTAAAATCTATTATTATACATGACGAATATATATTTTAGTCATTTTAGTATGAAGACATCAGGGCATGCAATGCAGTAGTTAGACGTGCATAGAGAAAACGCACCTGAAGATGGCACATTAGTGCTGAATCATGTAGTGAAAAAGTGAAGAGAAAGGTGAAATTGTGTGCACTGTAAGACCGTTAGCATGAATACACATCATGGGTATAAAAAGTTTAAGAACCCAAGGACTTCCTCTGCAAGAATCTGCGAGCATAATGAAAAATGAAAGTAAACTTAGTGTTGTGAACGGGGAGGCTGGCGAAATTGTGTCCACCAAGTTGCAGGCTGTGTTAGAAAGAAACCCTGTTTTTTCGACATTTACCAGTGTCTCTCAGGCACTTGATGGAGAGGATGTAGTTCCCCGTGAAGACCTTACTCCTGAGAAAGTTCCTTCGTTAGAGTATGCATCAATGACATCTTGTGGCGTAGAGAGATCCTTTTCAGCCTACAAATACATTCTGTTAGATAAAAAATCAGTGACCCAAAAACATTTGGAAAACTTTCTAATTGTTTATCATGCATCCATAAATAAATGTTTGTGACAAAGACTGTAAATAAAGGTTGCTTGCAAAATTAATATAACTTCCATGCGTTGTTATATATTATAATGAATCCACATATTTTACTTTATATATTTTGATAGATTGTTATTACATAATTATATACATATTTTGCATGGCGATACTACATAAAAATCCTACCTCTAGTCTGAGCCGTGTCCCTTGACCCTGTGGGTCAAGAACCCAGTTCTCCTACCCACTTAGACCCGTGAACTGCTGTTCAATATGGGTAAGGGACAGGCTCATAAGAACGACTTGCTTGTACGTGATGTACTATGCCTCCCCAAGGTCGAGTAGGGGATCTCGGGAGAGGAAAACCACTGTCGGCACTATGGGCCAAGCTGGACGGATCTGCTAGTCCGAACTAGTGGGGAACACACAACCCAAGTATACACAAATACAACTGGCGTTTCCAAACATATAAATAAATGTATATATTGATAACATAAATATACAGGTGTACTCTGCCTGATGGGCAGGGACTGGTCAAAACATAATAGACAGTTGATGCAGAACTACTCTGTGCCTAGCCGCACAGATTCAAGTATTGGCACGCCTCATGGCATCTTTCAACTTCTCTAGGAAAAAAACCTGTACTTCGGCAAGCCTTAAGGACACACAAGCCTGTACTTCGGCAAGCCTTAAGGGCACAAGAAAATATACACAGGTTACTTGCACGCCTGAGGGGCGATCGGCTATTTAAGCCAACTCAACTCCAAGCAAATTAATTAACTTACGCCACATGGCGTCGTGATGAAAAGGAAACCATCTACAACAGTAAGTCACTTACTGGCGTTTCCAGAATTACAAACACAAGATTAACCTCACGACTTGATGTAACCTCGATCGCGTCCTGAGGGCACTCTTCCCCCTTCAGACACTGCACAGGCCGAAACAGAATTTCACAAGCTCAATTCAACATAAACGAAACTGAATTTGGAAGCAGCGATGTTACCTTGCTGAAGCTAACGGGGAGAGAGAACGATGTATTCGTTCTGAGTAAGCAGGAAACCTCGCATTGCGTCCAGGAGGGGGGGGGAACAAGGTCAGCTGACCTGACGTCAGCTAAGACTTTAAGTGGAAAGAAGGAGGAACGGCTCGCATCCTGGCGTTTCGGGGGGGGGACTCCAAGGAACTTCACGGAGAAGAACCGTTGCACGATTCAAGTCATAACATTTAAACATAACAATACATAACATTACAGAGGAAGAAACTTTGAAATATGATATGGCGGTCTGGATACTGAAGCCAGTGGACTAATGAAGGCTGGAAGCAGCACAAATTACATTTCTACGTCTTTTACTAGATAAACACACGTATATATACATACATAAACATATATTTATATATAATGAAGGCATCAGGAAAAGAATAAACATCTCAAATATCATTTATGTCGTTAAAATATACACTACAGTTCTGAGAATTGAAGACAATTGAAAGAATTGAATAAATATGACAATAATAGTCTTTAAAATATTATTAGTAATACTGGTAATAATAATTCGCCTGAAGGATATAGGTACATGGAGTTAAGCCAAGTACCGATCAGTTGATGATCATGATGAGTTCAATATGGGTGGATATTTGTCATTATGTTAGGCCAACTGCAGAGGGAACGATGTTACCGAGCTGTTGCCTGGGCACACTCTTAGACAAAAAGCAAGTTGCCCTCGTAAGCCCATTTATATCTTTTTCAAAAATCTCTGATGCATGCTAAAAAAAATGGACTTGCTGCATCAGAAGTAGTCATGTTTGTAATGTTACGAAAAGGCCGCGCCATAGTTCAAGCGGTTAGTCGCTGGCTTCCCACCGCGGCGGCCCGGGTTCGATCCCGGAGTCTGGTAAAGTGGGATTTGTGGTGAACAAAGTGGCGCTGGGGCAGGGTTTCTCCGAGTACTTCGGTTTCCCCTGCCAATCTTCATTCCACCAATTGCTCCACAACCACCCTCACCTATCATCTGGGGCTGGTACAATAGGCCAGAAGTGGCCGCAGTACAAGAGACTTAGTCCCACCCCACTAGCAATAAAATAAATGTTGCAAGAACTGGTGATGTTGAGAACAAATAGGTGGGTATGAGACTTTCAGTTCGTTTTGGCAGATTTCATGGCAGCTAGTGTTATGGAATTGTAATGAATTTCATGTGGCTTCGCCTGTCAGGACTTGTTCCGATATTCTGGGGTCCCCCCCTTTTTTTCTTTTATTTTTAGGTCGGAATGGGATCGAGTGTCCTGTGCTGGTTAAGGTCAAATTATGATGCGTCATTCCTCATGCAGCTGAAGCGCCCTCCCCCCCAATTTATTCGATTTATCGCCTATTAATATCCATTCTGTGGTTCATTAATCATTTCTATAGCATGAATATCTGTAATATAAAATTGCCCACGCTCATTAATTTGTGTCTGTTTTCGCTTACATAAAATGACAAAATAAATTTTCGTTTAATTTAATCCCTCACTAGGTGGTGGAAGGAACCCATTTATTTAATTAATTTGTTGCTTATTTAAGGCACTGTTAGTGGCTCACTGCATGTTTCGAACTTACTATTTTTACACACAGAATTACTTTTACATCGCACTAGCGGTAGACACTTCATGTCTTCACATTTTTACAGTTTCTTTGCATTGGTGCTCATGCACTTGGTTTTGTTAGTTAGGCTTGTAGCACGTACTTATACCTTTTTTTCTGTCCTAGTTCCACGCATGTGCGTGCTTTATCACAATTTTATTGCATATTTTCATGTTATCTCCCGTCGAATTAGCCTAATCTCATGTGATTAAATAGCTGTGTGAATCTGACAGGAGCTGTCCAGTGGTTGAGATTAGCTCTTTCTAAGGGACCTAACTGAGTGCATGTCTTCTTCCTTCACCTGAAAACGGAAACAGATGCAGTTTCCGAAATGTGTTTTTTAGTTTCTAGAATACCGGCAGATGGACGAAGTCCAAAAATCCAGTAATTCTGTGTGTTATACACCATCGTCAGATCCATTTAAAATCTACTCATAATTTATATTATCAAAGACTTAAATCACGTTATACGGTTCATCCGAGATTGTATCCTGGAGTTCTTCCAGCGCAAGACAGGTGCGCCAACATGCAAGCTAATAAATAAGCGAGTTAACAAGGTACAGAACTATGTATCATTAGATAAACAACTATAATTATGGAGAGTCGTGATAAACAATGCATAAGTTAAAAAAATAAGGTATAGCTGACCCTGCAACTGCCCATGGAAGCGCATAGGTTTGTGAGACGTCGAAGCTCCCACATTTTCTAGACAGTCGGCTCACAGGTGGCGGTAAGGTTGTCAGCTTTTCGAGCCGGCCGCCCTTTGTCCCCATGAAGATTCCTGGTATTCACTTATCTTAGATGCTGAGTCGACCCTTGGGTCATATTGCGGCTGGAAAGATTAGGTCAATGAAAATGCAGTGACCTCCACCGGGAATCAAACCTGTGACCTTACAGCTTGTAGCATAGTGCCCCAACCAATTACGCTACCGCGTGCCCGGATAAAGAATGTGTACATATTTATATTGTGCCGTATTTGTTCAAAGCTAGAGGTGTGGAGGCAAAGAAGCAGCCGTTGCTAGGTAATGACCCGTACACAAGCAGCAGACAGTGTGAGCGTGATATAGTGATACTCGTCTGTAAGGGGAATGCCTCATCGTGCATCAGTGATTAATGTAAGGAGTTGGCAGGTGACGTTATCACAGTACAAGGTGCTCTTATAATAAATTTATTCACTTTCTGGACATTTTCCATTGTCCTGCTTTTTTTTTTTAATTTAAAGCCAAACATTCGGCGACTGGATTCTGTCTCCGTCCTGAAGTAAAAGCCTACACAGATGGGCTGAATCGATAGGGCTAGTCCCTGTAGACGGAGACAGAATCCTGTCTCCGAAAACTTTTTTTTAAATAAAACACAGCACGATGAAATTTGCTCAAAAGTCTATAATTGTATTAATATACAATTGTCACGAAGTTTTAATTTTCTAATTTGTTCGTGTAATGTTTCCTTGATCATGCGTGTCTCAAAAGAGGATACATCTTGCTATTTGTAAGTTAGTTTTTATGACGGATTCGAAAAGGTTTCCTTTGAATGCCGTAAATAGAATATAAAAATACTGGTACGGTATGTACGTCACAATGAAAATTCAACGGTCCGAAATTCCACTCCGTCAGTAGGAATACATCTTTAAAGAAGTGGCGTTATGCGAAAGAAACTTTAACGTCAACATATCAAAAAACAAACTCCGTGGCCTATAGACCGCAAGCGAACTATGCCGACCGATCAACCGCCTGTTGTCGGCGAAGTTAGTGCCAAATATGCGGATAGAGGGTGTCACGTGGTCAGCGCAACGGATCACCACGGCCGTTAATCTCGGTTTTCTAGACCGCCTCTGTAGTCTAATAGTCAGAATTCCTGGCTACAGATCCGGAGGTCCGGGCTCGACTCCCGGCGCTACCAAATTTTCTGAGAAGTAGTGAGTCTGGAACTGGGTCCGCTTAGCCTCGTGAGGATAATTGAGGAGATATTTGAAGGAAATAGCGGCTCCGGTCTAGAAAACCGAAATTAACGACCGTAGGTATTCGTTACGCTCACCACGCGACACCCTCTATCCGCTAAATTTGACAAGACCGAACGTCAACATATCTAATTATCAGGTTTCAAGCTTTCCATTGTGCCAAACATATAAATATATTGTGACGTATTTGCGCTATGCAGGACACCCCCTCCCCCGCCAGCGGTGACGTAACACCTTCGGAGCGTTGCCGTTGCTATGATAATAGGCCAGTCAACACCCCCCCCTCCTTCGTTGACGTAACATGGGATGCGGCAGTTGCTACTCAGCAGTAAACAGCTCCCGACAGCGTTGCTAGGCTATCGGCAAACACGGCGTCAGACAACAGTGGTGCCCATTACATAACTGTTTTCTCTGTTGTCCGTAACTGGGCTAAATAAGGAACAGCGAAGACTATTGGAGTTAGTTACGAGTTAGCCAGGGAGTCAGTCAACCAATCAGTTATAGGCCAAGTAATTGTAATACTGCAGATGGCAGTAGTTGTGAAATTTTTAATTGTGTGATTGTAAGAGCGAGTGTGAAATAAAATTCGCTATATCCAATACGGGGTGAAGTTATTTGTCGCGTTATACACCCAACACGTGACAATATTTTAATTGTTGAAGTTTGGATGAAACGCAGTCAAATTGATTACAACATGCTTCAGACCGACTTCTACTGTGACTGACGAATTTTCCGCGATTCTGAGCATGAGCTGGTGGTTGCAGAGTCTCACTTTTGCAGACACAGGAGAACTTCACGGAATGAACACAGCAAAGGAAAATTTCATATTTCAAATTTAATCAGAGGATCCTGAACGATTTAGTAGTTTAGGGAGAATATTTAGTTAAAATCCAAAGGGGTTTTCGTCTTTAAAAAATTTACACAGATACGTAGTAACACAGCAGGCCTTGGGGAAATGGGTAGAGTATGAAAACCTCATACGAAGAAAGTCTGGTATATCGTGAGGCTGACTAAAGAAAAAAAACTTCTTTAAAAATTTGCGTGAAAAAATGTTTATACAGGTTTCAATGCTGATCATTTCTGGTACAGTTGAATGGAAGAAAAATGATTAAGTACCATGTCACATTATTAGAATTTCCAGGAAGCAAATTTAAAAAATACCAGAAGACAAACTGATTGTACTTAATAAACAGCACAAAAAAAATACGAAGAATTTTATTTTGTGGAATATAACGATATTCGAACATTTTGGAAAATTTTTCGTAAAATTTTGACTTTATATAAAGTCTTTTGCGTTAGAGAGTTTGAAATAAATCATACTGATAAATTAGTGTCATATCTTAATTTCGATAAAAAAATAATTTATTCATGAAAAGTTTGGAATTTATCACTTGATATACGTTAACCAATTTACTGCATAACTTATCTAAGTGCGAAATGAAATACTGACTTTTGGGTTTCGTGTTATGTTCTTAATGTGAAGGAATATCCGACGGAGTTAGGATTACGTAATTTATTACTGTGCCCATTTAAAACTTTCATAAAATCGTTTGCAATAATTACCAAGAAGTTTCACACTTGTGTTCCCCGTGCATGATTGTGTATAACATTCTGCAGCTGTATGAAATTTTGGGCTTTCCAGTGTCGGATTCCAACGGAGTGGATCAACCATTGACCGCATCTTCTGTTTTCGTCAGAATACATTATGTATTAAGTCGTACAGTACTTTGCGATTCATACTTACTTACTTACTAACTCATGGAGCTGAGCCCTTCTTGAGGAGCCGCCAATTCTGCAGCTACTCAAGAATTTCCCAGCATTTTATGGAACCCAAAGGTTCATTACCGTGTTCACAAGAGCCCTCCACTGGTCCCTATACTGAGCCAGCTCAATCCATTCCATCCCGTCCTATCTCTCTAAGATCCATGTTAATGTTGTCCACCCATCTACGCGTTGGTCTTCCCAGTGGTCTCTTTCCTTCTGGCTTTCTCACTAATATCCTCTACGCATTCCTCGTCTTCCCCATTCGTGCTACATGCCCTGCTCACTTTGCGATTCATAAATTTAAAAAATAGGTAAGTGTATATTTATAAGTTTTGGGAAACATTTACTCTGAATTTGAGTCTGAAATCTAAGCACGCCAATAAAAACATCTTCAGCAAATCATTAGTAACCTGAAGTCGGGGAAGTAGTATTCCCAAGCTTGGCACCAGACAGCCAAATTGAGTGGGATCACATCCCAGAAGCCCTTAATCTTAACATTCACAATCACCAGGACGTCAGGACGTCATATTTCATCATACGCAACAAAATGAATGTATTCGGAATATATCAAAACTTGGTACTCGCCTTCTGATGTCAGTTTGTTTCAACTAAGATTTATGAGTGGAAAGACATGTAGCACGTATGCTGGAACTCTAAAATACGTGTAACATTTACGTCAAGAAAACTCAATAAAATGTACCCTTTCGGATACCTAAGTACAGATGGCAGAAAGGCATCAGAACGATTCATGGTGATATAGGGCGTACGGATATAGGCATGATTTAACTAGTTAATGACAAAGGTAAATTTACAGCTTTTGTGAAGACTGTAATGAAGAGTCGGGTTCACTAAAACCAATAGTTTTTTCCCACTGCGACGGCCCGGGTTCGATCTCGGGTCTGGTCAACTGGGATTTTTGGTGGACAAAGTGGCGCTGGGGTAAGCTTTCTCCGAGTACTTCGGTTTCCCTTGCCAATCTCCATTCCACCAAATTCTCCATCATCATAATGACCCGGGGCAGGTACAATAGGCCAATCAGAGGGCGCCGTGGCGAGTGGACNGACTCCCCCCCCCCCCCACTATGCGAATTAAAAAAAAAATAAATAGTTTTTTAACTGAGAGTTGTCAACTTATTGATCATACCCTGTGTCATGGTTCTCATTCATTCATTCGTCAGTGGCGCTACAGCCCTTTGTTGGGTCCTGACCTCCTCTTCAGTTCCGCAATCTTTTCTACACAGAGGGTAGGACTCCTCGGACGAGTGATCAGCCCGTCTTACGAGTAAGTCCGCTACCTACAAATAGGACAACACAAACACAGAATAAACGCACACACACACATCCATGTCATGTGTGGGATTCGAACCCAAGACCCCAGTGTTCGAGCGAGCGAAGATAATTCATGCCTTAGTCCGCACGGCCACCATGATCGGCGCACCAGGGCTTTACAGGCCTAATTTCCGAGAAAGCCATTTCTGTTCCAAGTCTGAGCGAAACCACTTTTCGTCCCTAATCTGAGTAATTGAACGAAGGCGCCCAATACATGTCACACTTTCTCCTTTCAGCAGCTGTGTGTTCGATAAATGAATTTCGAACACGGAACCATGAAAACAATTTTTCAAGGGTTTTCAGTCTGGTGAAACTATTTCTACCCCAAAGCTTTGGACATGGATTAATTCAACAGATGTGTCACTGCCAAGGAAAATAAAGCCTTCAGTCCTCATTTCGTATTGATATATTTTTTCGAGAACTTTTCTAGCAGAAAAAGCTAACTATTCACTTTGAACTATTCTGCTTCCCACTGCTAAAACTTCTCTGACGTCACTACACTTTCTTAAATATTCGTGAAATTATGATTTTTTTATTGCTAGTGGGGTGGAACTAAGTCCCTTGTACTGCGGCCACTTCTGGCCTATTGTACGAGCCCCAGATGATAGGTGAGGGTGAGTGTGGAGCAATTGGTGGAATGAAGATTGGCAGGGAAAACCGAAGTACTCGGAGAAAACCTGCCCCAGCGCCACTTTGTCCACCACAAATCCCCATTTGACCAGACACGGGATCGAACCGGGCCGCCGCGTTGGGAAGCCAGCGACTAACCGCTTGAGCTATGGCGCGGGTGAAATTATGATTAATTCAATCCATCCCTATACTGTATATTCATTTTTCATCATCATTTCAGGCACATATTTTAATTGAAGTAGATTGGGATAGCGCTAAATTTTGGAGAACTGGGATTCTCACGAGGCAGTGTTTAAAATTGAAAGAAAGGAATAGAATTTAAATAGTTATAATTCTTCGCCTTCTCCTATCCGATACTTAACCCCAAATCGTCTAGAAACAGCTTCGATACATCCATTGATATATTTCATAAACTAATATAATTGAGACTAACCTAGAATGTATGTAGTTAATGTCATATTCCCTAGTAGATTCGTTGCTTTCGTAAGAAGCCTATGAATATTTTGCTGAAGTACAAATCCTGTGAACCAGAATGTTCAAGATTGTACGCAACGACTACGGTTTCGTCACCATCTGTCCCCTGCTTTCTTACATCCAGACAACATCCAGGGCCTGCTTAGGCCTGTACAGCAGAGCCCTACTCTCCTCATTTCGCCAAAGAAGACTCGAGGGGCAGATCTCATGACACGTGATAGCCGAAACCGAGCAATAACCTCAACAGAAATGAACCTTCCCAGACAATATTAAAAAGGAAAAGCATTTGGTCCAGCGGAGGACTGACCTTGATGTCTATATTCAGCTCATGTACGCTCAGTGACGCATGTAAATAAACGTAACGACGCAATTAACGAGCTGCATAAGGTTTCTGAGTTCTTTTTTCGTTTAATTCTATGTATGTCGGCTCTATTGCCTGATTGTGTTGCTTTCCTCAGGCCTTCCCCTGTAATAGCGTACCATCTCAGGTCACTACTGGTTCTTTCTACTTTTCCCTCAGTTTACAAATCAGCCGACAACGGAAAGATTTTCTGTGCTCGTCAGATTTAACTAATTATATGAAAATACAAGCGTTCTGGGATCTCGCCACTGTGGTCTAGAGGTCACAGTTCCTGGCTACAAATCTAGAGGTCCCGGGTTTCATTCCCGGCGCTAGCAGATTTCTGAGAAGTAGTGGGTCTGGAGCGGGGTCCACTCAGCCTCGTGAGGATAATTGAGGAGCTATTTGAAGGAAATAGCGACTCCTGTCTAGAAAACCGAGATTAACTGCCGTGGGGATTCGTTGCGCTGACCACGCGACACCCTGTATCCGCAAAAGTTGACACTGACTTCGCCGACAAGCGGCGGTTGCGCGGTGGGTATAGTTCGCTTGCGGACTACAGGCTACGGATTTTTTTTTTGTTCTGGGATGCGGAATTCGACGTTGTATTGCATAAGCAGAATCCGCTGTGTATTCGGAAGTTCTGTCATACGGTTTCTGACGTTGGACATGGCTTCTCGGGTCTGTTCGATTCAACACTGAAATACCATTTCAAAATACTTTCATTCTTACATAAGTCATAAGGTTGCGGAAAGAGAAAGAGTCATGACGTATCTTCTGGTTTTATTCCAGTCTTCAACAGGAGAAACTTAAAAGGGAAAACCGCAAATTCTTAGTCATAGAAACCAGTGTCAGGTAAGAGTTTCGAAGCGGGGACCTGCCGAATAGCAACAAGAATGTTGACAGCTACAGCGCCCCCGTATGCATTACTGAGAGGCACGCTGACAGCGATATATTACCATTCTGCGTACTGAACAAGCAGAAACTTCGGGACAACGATTACCGGCTGAGGAAGTACGGGCTGATTAGCGTCTGCGCACTTGTAATTAAAGGGCGGCTCCGTACCTGCACCTTCTTTGCTAACGTCACTTTGTCACCATTCCCGTCTGTCAATATGCCCTTTAGTCCATTGAAATTCCGCTGCGTTTTTATTCGATACATAGGAGCCGGATTAGCGTAGTCGGTATAGCGACTGGCTACGGGCTGGACGTGAGGAGCCGGATTAGCGTAGTCGGTATAGCGACTGGCTACGGGCTGGACGTGAGGAGCCGGGATAGCGCAGTCGGTATAGCGACTGGCTACGGGCTGGACGACCGAGATATCGGAGTTCGTGTCCTAGTAGGGTCAAGAATTTTCTCTTCAAGCCTTCCAGCCCGGCTCTGGGGTGCACCCAGTCTCCTATCCAATTGGTACCGGAGGCTCTTTAACAGAAGATAAAGCAGCCGGGGCGTGACGCTGACCACTCACCTGCAACTAGTGCCGAGGACAAGAAAATTTGGATCTATAAAAGCATTCCCCCCCTACGCCTTCATGGCGTAGTGCTTAATTGGTTAAGCAAAGGAACAACTTTACCTTCTTACCTTACCGGCATGTCATAGATGGCTTGCACCCTCATTACCCTTACCTGATGTGCACCGAAACCAGTTATACGGTATCCAGCCGATCACGGTGGTCTGCGGTCTAAGTCATGAAGCTTCTTCACACCTCTCGAACACTGTGATCGTGGGTTCTAATCCCACTCGAGACATGGACATCTTTGTGAGTTTATTCTGTCATGCGTATGAAAGTTACTGCCTTTGCGACGGACTGATCCCCCATTCAAGGAGTCCTACCGACCCTGTATAGATTAAGAAACTGAAAGATCGAGCAAAGTGAAAAGGGCTGTAGAGCCATAGAGACATAAATATAATCCTTATTTGGAAGCTGATGGTCGCTAAGCTACTATCGGAATTCTTTCCATTGTTGGAAAAAGCGAAGTTTATTGTTGTGTTCTAAAGTATCTGCCGCTTTTCCGTATCATGAGCCAAACGAATGCACTGCACCCCACAGCCTTTTTTTTTTAAATCCATATTAAAATTTTCCTCCAATCTTCTCTTCAGAGTGACCTGATTCCATAAGTTTTTCGATAAAAAATTTTGTATACTTTTGTTATGTGTCATGTGCACGGTACTTTCCACGTCAACCATATTGTTAATTTGGATCGCTATAATTACATATGCAGTCGGTGATATTGTCCGGTATCTATAGAAAAACGAAAGCTGTAATATTTGGTGAAGATTTCTAATAATGAAGCTCTTAATTATGCAGGTTCCTCCAGTCTTCTCTTAATTTCTTCTTCTTAGGTCCAAATATCCATCTTGATGTTCCCTTAAATCTTACAATAAATTTGAATTTTCTTTGTGTTTTGGTCCCGAGATTCAAACCTATTTGACTACCTATATTTCTACAGCCCTTTTTTGGACATTGGCCGATTTTTCAGTTTCTTGATCTTTTACACAGCCGGTAGGACTCCTTCGACAGGAGATAAGCCCGTCTCAAGGTCCCTACCTACACACAGGGCAGAACAAACACAGAATAAACTCACACAGACATCCATGTCTCAAGTGGGTTTCGAACCCACGATTCGAGCTTTGGAGCTAGCTACTGTGGTCGACAGATTCAAACTTAAGTTTTATTAATAAAGAAAAAATGGGCTCTTCAAAAATTTTTCTAAATTTCTAGATCAGTTCCAGTAATTTTATTTTTTTTTATCTTTGCTCTTACAGCTGAAGAATAAATCTCTCATACTGTTCTAATTCTTTCCTCTGAAATAACTGTCAGCATGATTATGTTTCTACCCTGACGTCAGTAATTTCGAATATTTGAATAGTTAAATCGTTGTACAATTTTGCTTCGCAATGGAAGAAAGCAGAACATATTTCAAGGCCTTGATTGTAATTCGTTTTATGACAGAAATTTCCAATTCGCCAAATCTGCGACACAGAGTTTCATGTAGCTAACATGCCTGTAATTACAAACATATAAAATGATCATACAGGAATATCAGGTAAATTTATGACGTAAGCTACATCCATATAAAACGTATCATGTCTGTCCGTAGTGTTCCATTGTTTATCTCCGTCAAAGAGAAAGCTAAATATAGAACTCACTTCCCTCATTCTGTATTTTACAAGATGTGTAACAAGGGCTGCAGATGTTTCCGCAGATCTGTTGCGTTACACAGTTGCAAGATCCTGCATTTGAATGTCACTCCCACCTCAGAATTTCGAGAAGCTGTCTTTGTGCTACTGTGGGAATAACCCATAATAATATGACATTCAGGAGAGTTTTCATGAATTTGAGAACAACGTTCAGAGTCCGATACGCGGACAGTTTGACAAACACACGTGCTGAGTGTTACTCTGTCAGTCTGAAAGATTTATATGTTACTTTTTCGTCAATTAGTATCCATGGGGCGACATGGTGATCCCCTGCCTGAAACTCTATGTACATTTTGTAAGTTTCTAAGAGCCTTTCATATCTGCAATACGTGTATGTGGCCCCACGGTCTAAAGCATGAACCGTCTTCGCTCGCTCGAACACTGTTACCGTGGGTTTAAATCCCGCTTGAAGCATGGATATCTGTGTGTGCTTTTATTCTGTGTTTTTGTTGTTCTGTGTGTAGGTAGAGGCCTTACGGCGGGCTGATCCCCAGTTCAAGGAATCCTAACGACTGTGTATAGATTAAGAAACTGAAAACTGGCCAAGGTCCACAAGGGCTGTAGAGCCGTAGGTAGATAAATATATAGGTATGCAGGTAGGTGGTTGGGTGGGTAGCTATCCCTGTCTACAGCCGAACGTGATCAAATTTTTAATTCGAGTGGGACTTTGGAAGGGGCACGCTGTAGCATACTTGGTTGAGGTAATATTCTACAAGCCGGAAGGTCGCGGGTTCAAGTCCCGATGATGTTATTGGATTTCTTTTTCAGTTGACCTAATCCTTCCAGCCGCACTATGGCCCTGGGGTCGACTCAGCCTCTAACAGAAATGAGTACCAGTAATTAATTAAATAATTTTCCTGGGGAGTAAAGCGCGGCCGGCGCGTAAGGCTGACAACCTTACCGCCATCTGCGAGTCGACTGTCTAGAAAATGTGGGAGACTCAACGTCTCACAACCCTATGGTCTTTCGTGGCCTGTTACAGGGATAGCTTTACATTTTTATTTTGTTTACTGGGAATTTGTAGACTCGCTAAGATATCCCATCCTGGATCCAGGAATGTGATTGTGTTGTTCCCAATGAGCGTGTTGTAAATTGAGCAAAATGAACCGCCAAAGTTGAGATTTGGTAACCACTCTGTTACCATAGCAACCGGAGGGTGAGTGTACCCAACCAGAACCCATACGTAACAAAGAGCTTAGCGTAATTCAGATGGAATCATAGGATTTACTGCGGCCATATCGACTGTTTGAATTTATGTGTACCATCAGCCATGATACGGCATTGCAGCTGAAATGTGAAGGCACCATATCGCAGTGGGAAAGCCTGTAATTAGAAATTCGCTGCAACAGGCCTTCTCCGTGTTGTCTAAAAAGCTCTATCGGTAAATTTCCGAAACATGAGGTACAAAAATGTATGTTATTGATACGTATCTGTTTTTCAGGTGATGTACTGTCTAATGAGTACCAAATGAATATCTGATATGTGCAATATTAATTACTTAATTTAAACGTTATGACGTACTTTAAAAAAACTAGGGGGCACGCGGTAGCATAGTTGGTTGAGGCACTATGCTAAAAGCCGTAAGGGCGCGGGATCGAATCCCGATGAGGTGGATTTTTTCAGTTTACCTAATCCTTCCAGCCGCACTATGGCCCTGGGATCGATTCAGCCTCTAGCAGAAACGAGTACCATAAATCTTCCTGGGGTCTAAAGGGCCGCCGGCGCGTAAGGCTGACAACCTCACCGCCATCTGTGAGCCGATTGTCTAGAAAATGTAAGAGCCTCAACATCTCACAACCCTCTGGACCTCGACGGCCGGTTACAAGGATAGTTTCACTTTTTTACTTTTATATTCTTCTGTTGAAAGTGACACCCTCTTACAATGACGGAATCTGATTATCTGCTAGGCAACGGCTCATTAGTTTCTGCTGCAACGGATAGCAGAATAACGAAGAACTCTTTGAGATGGTGCCAGGAATCGAAACTCAGCCCTTCAACCTATAATCTATCGCGGTCCCGACTTTTTTTTATACGGAGATGTCTGTTTGAATTATTAAGAATAGTTGAACCTGTGAATGACGGAATTGACTGGACCTGAGCCGGTCACAGTGGCCGCGTCGTCTAAGGCATGAACTGTCTTCACCCGCTCGAACGCTTTGTTCGTGGGTTCGACTCCCGCTCAAGATGTGGATGTTTGTGTGATTTTATTTTGTGTTTAGGTTGTTCTCTGTCTAGGTAGCGACCTTTCAACGGGCTGATCCCCCGTCCAAGGAGTACTACCGACTTGTAACACAGGGAACTTTTGCAGATAACAAAATATATTTCGCTTGTCCTCAGTATGGCCCTTATTTAAAAGAGTAATAAAATAGGCCTATGCGATCTTCATGCTGTCTGTGTGGCCGTAAAATCCACCCTATTAAGTTTATATGTCTTCACAAGTTTCTATGAACCTTGGTATGAGTAGCACAGCACGTGAGCACATCTGAACGGCGTATTTCATATATCTCTCCCCTTAGTCTGTGTGTCTGTACGTGCGTCTCCTTTAGTTTCTAGGCAACGCTTCTGTAAGAAATGTTACTGCGGCAACGAATACACACACAGCAATACAAGAATTGTTGGACGTCTCGTTTTCTGTGATTTCCGTGTCGTATGCAGGAAAGTAGCCTATTACTTCTTCCCAGAACTTCTTGTTTCACCATGCCAGATGTTGTGTACATGTTTTGTGTAAGATAAATGTAAAGCCCTTATAATTGTAAAAGGAATTTTTCCTCGCGATAATCCTAGGAATCACAGTGCGAAACAGAATTATGTGAACATGACAGTAAGGATTCAAGGACACTCTCCTTCGTTAAATGTTGCTATTTGTATCATTATGCATTCCGAAGCCTCTCCGATCGTTATATGCAGCTGTATACTGGGTTTTACTCTACATTCGTAATCGGAAAAGTCTTTCAATAAACGTAAGTTTCTGTTTAACCCGACTGAGATGAAGACAGGCGTTACTATGTAACGATATTTTGGAGAGCCCTCTTTCTCTGTTATAATGTTTATCGGTACTCTCACACTATGGTCTAACCTCAAGGTCGAGACATATGTGCGAGAGTCGGTAAATAGGTCACTAGCTCCATAGCTCAAGCGGTTAGTCGCTGGCTTCCCACACCGGCGGCCCGGGTTCCATCCCGGGTCTGGTCAGGTGGGATTTGTGGTGGATAAAGTGGCGCTGGGGCGGGTTTTTCTCCGAGTACTTCGGTTTCCCCTGTCAATCTTCATTCCACCAAATTCTCCATCATCATAATCACCCGGGGCAGGCTACAATAGGCCTATCAGTGGCCGCCGTGCCGAGTGGACCCAACTGGACTCCACCCCCACTAAGCGAATTAAAAAAAAGGTCACTAATGGAAGTAAAGCCGGTCACGGTAGCCAAGCGGTCTAAGGCATGTACTGTCTTCGCTCGCTTGGAAACCGGGATCGTGGGTTCGAATCCCACACAGGGCATGAATGTTTAATTTGTGTGTGTGTGTGCGCTTTTCTTTCTTTGTGTACAGGTAGAGGCCTTGCGACGAGCTGATCACCCGCCCAAGGAGTTCTACCGAACGTGTAAGATCTAGAAAAACCGAAGTGAACGGAGAAGTTCATGGAGGTAGGCCTAGGCCCACTGGGGCTGTAGCGCCAAGGACAAAAAATGGAAGTAAAACACATGTAATAGGTTTTGTACAGGACCACACTAAAGAATCCTGTTCTCAAAATCAACAGAACTACAAGGCGGTACCCGTTTGGCCTCCTTCAAGAGAAGAAATAATAAAAAGTACATGAACCAACTTGGTTTACGATTTTCAACAGAAATTTTAACATACTAATTTAAATATTTCAACATATTAAGAAAGCCGCTGTAGTTGTTAAAACATTACATTTCATACCCACTGTAGTTTGTCAGCACTCTATGTATATATCTTGGTATTCAAACACGTATTTTAATAGTGACTTCCACTTGTATTGATGTCCCTCTGCGAATGGTCTGTAAAGACAGAAACATGTAAAAGATGGAGGATTGAAATAAGAAAAAGCTATCATAGTCACACTGGACTGAACTGTTTAGCCACGTATGATTTCTATGTGTATCACTAGGTAGCAGCACAGTTCAGCTTCATGACAGTTTAGGTAGTTGACGCGCATGCTCATGTACAGAGGCTGGTTTCAGTAGTCAAAATGGCGACCGTGCTTAAGGATTTTACTACCGAAGATCAGCGTTTTCTTGCGACTTTTTATGTGCAAAAGGACTCAGTGCAAAAGGGTATTCATAAATAAATATTTCTATGTTTACGGTGGAACCTAGAGACTTCCATATGTGTGTTCCGCTTAAGAGGACACCTTGGTGGCAGATGTTCCGCTGATGACGAAGAGGTTGGAACGGAGGAGTGGAAGTGACTGAGACAACAGTCAGAGACTTCTAAGCTACGGGTTTCGACGCACTCGTAAAGTGATGGGAAAGTGTATCAGTCTTGGTGGAAGATATGTCGAGAAATAAATGTTTTTCCCAGGTTCGAATATTTCATGTTTATGTTTTATATCCATTTGTGACCTGTTTACTGATTCTCCCTCGTACATTGTGCCACGAGAAAGTCATTCTTGTATTCTGATAAGTTTGCCGGCATACACGTACTGGCTGAGGAAATAACTTACTTGGGAGTAATAGCAAGTAGGAGAATACATTTTTCTGAATGTAGCAGTGATATTTTCTTTAGCACACAAGAAGAGACCTTTGATTGAATTTATGTTTCGTCCCACGTCGCCTAGTTCAAGGAGTGGATGATGAAACTTAGGTTAATATTCCGATTAATTTTGCAGTTGCAATATTAGTTCTTCCTTATACGAGTATTTTAAGTATTTTCTGAAAACTGTATGACAGTAACTTCTTTTCTAAATCATCTGAATATTCCACTCTGACTTATTTCGGACGTGTCGTATTTGGCCCGAATATTTCTAGGAACTTAAGAAGATTCAGTTTTGGCTCGAAGAGAAAAGATTTAAATTATTTGCAATATTATATTTCTTAAATCAATTTTTTTTATTTATTTATTTACGTCAATTTACAATCTACTTGACCACTATATGTAATAAGTAAATGCGATGGGTGTTTATGTCGTGAAGGCGGCAGCTGCCCAGTGACAGTACTCTGCCTTTTAGTTACATAAGTCTTCTGGCCAGGTTGTCCTCAGTCGTCTTGCTGCTGGGTGCGGTTTCGTTAATTCAACGATTAGCGGGTTCTCGTGTCCTGTTATCCGAGTACGGTGTCTGGTGGCATGTTTTCTAATCTCTTCCGTGATGAGGGGTATGTTGAGATCGTTGTGGATAGTTCCGTTTGTTACGTACCATGGTGCGCCTGTGATTCTTCGTAGTGTTTTCGATTGGTATGTTTGGAGGATTTTGGTATTGGATGGTCGAGCGCAGCCCCACAGCTCGATGCCATAGGTCCATATAGGTTTTAAGAGTGCCTTGTATAACAGGGTTTTAAATCAAAATAGGAAAAGAAACATAGGTTTAATTTCCTCCTCACTTTTGTGAAGCAGTTTAGTCGTTATGTGAGTTGACTTTACATAGAACCTGTTTGTATGTTCTGTGGACTAACGGAAAACTAAATTCCTTTCCCAAACGCTGGTTCCTTCCCCACGCTATTTAATTATATAAAGCTCTAGGAAAGTCTATGTGCTGTTTGGCCCTATAGTGCGCCGGATATATTAGCCCACTTCATTGCACTCGATATCTGTAAAGACAAGTTTTAATATTATTTTTTTATCGACGAACCTATTCCGAGAATACAGATTTGTGTAAGTTATTTTATCTCTCCCATTCCTGCCAAACGCGTTAACGAACTTATGTTTCTTTCTTTGATCGCCCTATATACACGTATTTCGTCAAGGCTACGAATTACAGAATTCCTCCTTCTGAAATTTTTTTTTTTCCATTCTGTGGCATTTGAATATTTTCCACAGTACAGAGGTGTCACACACCCTCAGTCTGCAAAGAGTTCTATCTTCGGGAAATAACGCCGAGTATTCCGTCGAATTCCCACCTACTTTTTGGAGGAACTTCTTGTCCCCATCTTCAGGACAGAAAAATAAGCTAAACGGGAAACCAGCTTGAAATAGGTAGCAAACCTGCTTATTGTTGGTTTCTTGTTACATTGTGTTGTATCTCTGAGGACAGAACTTTTCATAACCGCTGTGATAACCCTGGATCCTACTGTCTGAGTCTTCCCTTAAAGCGAGACCCCACCGTCTGCCTTAATCTTCCTCCACTCAAGTACAGAACAACACGGAGTCACCAAGCAACTTAACCCAACCCGTAACGCTTCTTGTTTTTATTCGGGAGGTGGTCGCTTCGAATGTCAGAAGAGACAGTGGCTGTACTGAATGAGACTTTTCCTCCTTTCCTGTCCCCCAAGGAAGATGGTAGGGTAATGCCTCAAATGATACCATGATGACTGTCCGTCATGATCTGTCGAATCAATTATTTACTGATTATACTTTCATTCTATGCTCTCTAGTCTGAGATACTGACAAAAACAAACTCCGTGGTTTTATTCCGCAAGCGAACTATACCGACTGAGCGACCGCCGCTTGTCGGTGAAGTTAGTACTAACTTTAGTGCATAGAGTGGGTGTCGCGTGGTCAGCGCAACAAATCCCCACGGCAGTTATTGTCGGTTTTCTAGACCGGAGCCGCTATT
>NW_019727410.1:1702-5904 GCF_002891405.2 Cryptotermes secundus | reverse complement strand
ATGTACAAGGAATCAATCACAGGACGATTTTTGGTCAATCTCATAGGCCTATAAAGAAATTAAGTGTATAGTCTTAAATGGGGAAACATATTTTCTTGGTCTCAAACGCATGCATTTACTGCAAAACTAATGCTTCTCTGTGTTTTCCTACCCAAAACAACTTTTGTGTGCACATTTGCATGCTGTCATTACTAGTTTAATTACAGAGCGTGTTAAGCAGATGGATATGAAAGAAAATGTTTAAGATTTGGCTTAGATTTGACTGGCTCACAGTAAGGTCCAGTGGTGGGCTTTTGTGCATTTGGTGATGAGCACTTGGGTGCCACAAAAGCAGGTAATTTCTTGTCCATCTGAAGAACTACAAACATTATAAGGGATACTCTGTTATGATTTATCTTTCTAGTGAGTAGAGCAGTACTGTTTGTTTAAACTACTTCCAGACTTTAATATGTACCCTGTTGCAATGATGTGCAAAGATATGCTGTCTTTTATCTTCATAATATTTGTAAAAGTATGCAATTTTGGAAGTTCTTTAATATTACCAATTTATATTCAGTTTTCTAACCAACCACAGCTCTGCATTTATGAATTTTGGCACACATATTTGAGGTGCTGTGTATCTACGATCTTTTTACATTTATGCACATAAAGTATGGAAGTTGTTAAATTTTTTCTGAAATGTAGAAAGAGGGGCCTTAAAAATAAAAATTTGTTTACGGTGAATAAATTCAGTAAATGCAAGGAATACTCTTAGCTACATGTTTGTTAAACTGTAACTGTAGTGTTTGTGTTTGGAAGTATATGTCTAAATTTAATAAAATTAACATCCACAAAATTAGGCTCACAACCTTGTCTTGACATAATAAAGGCCCATGAGTAAGGAGATGACAGGAGACAATACAGTAGACTGATGACTGGAGGACATCTGTATTATTGTAACGTAATGATGTTTAGAAATGCTTAACATATCCAGAAATGATTTATACAAATGAAGTTTGATGTGCATATAAATTGTTGGTTTCTAACTGGTAGTATATTGGGACCCATACACAGTTAGTACTGTGTTCTATCAGTGCATAGTACAGACTGAGTTTGCAAATTAAGCTTTAACTAAAGTACCGTGGGTATGATTGGTATAACTATTCTTTTTTAATATTCCTGTCTGTTTAAAATGTACCCTCTTTAGCGGCTAATTGTTTCTTTATTCAATTACAAATAATACCAGTATTTTTAAAGTTATCAGATGCAAGCCATCAGTGTCAAACACATTATTTAAGTGTTTTTATGTTATAATATGTAATATTTAATTTCCTGAAAGACAGATTACATCACTGCTACCAATATAATTTGGCCGATTGCAGTTAGGAAACAAATCTCTGTTTTGATCTCTGAGAAAAATCATAAATTGGTTAAATTTCAGGTTATTGACTTATTAGGGGCGTTAAAAAATGACTGACACTAAATGTTTTTCTTCACATTAACCATTTATTGGAACAAAATACATACAGATTATATTAGAAGTATTCCCAGCCAATGTCTATGCACCTTTGCCATCATTCTAGCAGTTTCTGTATTTGCACAGAAAACCATTCTTTGGAGGTATCCCGGCGCCACTGCTGGACATCTGCCTGAAGCTCATTGTTGGAGGTGAATGTCTTTCCTTGCATCGAATAGAACGTAGTCGCTAGGGGCAAGATTGGGCAAGTATGGTGGATGAGGCAGCACGGTGTACCCTAGAGCACCCAGGGTGGCCATGGTCTGCCAACTGCCATGTGGGCACGCATTGTCATGATGGAGAAGAATACCGCACCCCCATTTTCCATGGAAGCGTTGCTGAATGTGTTGGTGGAGTTGGTGCAGTGAACTGCAGTACTGATCACTGTCGATGGTCATTTTGGGGGGCAGCCAATTCAACAGAAGGATCCCCTCCTTATCCCAGAACACAGTTGCCATTTGCCTCCGGATGAATAGTCCCTCTCGTGATATCTTTTGAGAAGGGCTCCCAGCGTGCTTCCACTCCATGGACAGGTATTTCTTTTCTGGATTCTCCTGCAAGAACCCACTTTGACAGTGACTAGACACTCAAAGAACTATGCTGGATCTGCACTATACAGCTGCAGCAACTGTTGGCATGTCTCCACACACTTCTGATTCTGTGCAATGGTGAGAGAATGGGGCACTGCTCACTGCATTCCCACTGTTGTTAGAATGTGTAATTTCAGCTGAAGCAGAATGTTATTGTAGTATTGATATCATGAGAGACAATATCGGTACTATTTTTTATGTTTATTGTGTTTATTTTATGACTTGCATTATTTTATGACTTGCATACAGTTATGTAATGTTTAAAATTCCTGCTTTGGAAAAATACACAGCAATGAAAGATCTCTATAAATTTACAGCCTCCATTAGCAAGACTTGCAAGTTCTAATAGAAATGAACTGTAGATAAGTGATCATGTGATAATTGGTGTCTTTTGCAAAATTTGTTCTTGGCTTAATCTACAATTGATTTATGCTTATTTCACATCACAAGGGCACCTTTGTTGGGTGCTAAAGAAGGTCACAATATACTGACATGGTGTTATTGCCTATATTTAATGAAGGAAGTGATCTCTTGTGGTTGAAGTTGTCTGCCATCCTCCTCCTTCCGATAGAAGGATTTGGTTTTGCATGTGTCATGGTTTTTATGTATTATCTTCACAGACTGCATGAAATGAACACATTCAACCTCCCATTTAAGGTTTCTTTTGGAATCAGTTGATCTGAACAGATTTGAACACCAAATTGAGGAATATTGTAAATGGATGAAGTTTAATGCTGGGATCAATGAAACTGTATGTTAAGTGACGGGAGAGATATTAAATCAAGGAACATAAAACTAGGGTTCCTATGTCATGTTTGTTCATTTGTAAGGTGGCATGTTTAATTTTCCATCTTATTTGGAAGACTTGGGTGAAATTTGGGGTGGGAGTCTGCACTAAAAATTGCAAGGCAAATTTGTAGTCAGGGTTCCTGGCTACAGATCCAGAGGTCCCGGGTTCGATTTCCGGAGCTGCCAGATTTTTTTAGTAGTGGGTCTGAAACGGGGTCCACTCAGCCTCGTGAGGATAATTGAGGAGCTATTTCAAGGAAATAGCGGTTCAGGTCTAGGAAACCGAAATTAACGGCCGTGGGGTTTCGTTGCGCCGACAACGCAACACCCTCTACCTGCTAAAGTTGACAACTACCTTCGCTGACAAGCGGCGGTTGCTCGGTCGGTATAGTTCGCTTGCGGACTACAGGCCATGGACTTTAGATTTTTTAGTTTAGTTTTTGTTAATAAAATAACGGTAAAATTGTCCTTGTCCATTTTAATTAAGGACCATGCCATAGTGATGTATGAAGGAGTGGAGGTATACCTCCATCATTTGTGACCTCAGCACTAAGCAAGTGGTCATAGTCTCTGCAGCTTTACCCATTGTGAAATACATCGCACTGAACACTGGATTGGATGATGGGTGGGTCCAAGGGTTGGTCTGGGCACAATTGAACCCCAATTCCAATTCCTTGATCATCCAGCATGTAGCCTCGTTGCTTTACTAACAGCCATATCGGCAATAGTGCACGACATTAAGAATACAATAAAGGCTCATTTTTATGTTTCTGCTGTGTACGTTTGCCCATAATTTACACAATTATTTTTCAGTTCCCTTTTCTTGCTGTTTCAGTGGTTTCAATTATGTCAGAGACCAACTCTCACGCCCATACAGAACCACACATAAAATTATACTTTTGTATATTCAAATTTTTAAGTTTTTTGGCGGTAGTTAAGAAGACAAAAGTACTGGACTGACTGTTAGCAAGCATTATCAAAATCTGACCTCCCCTTAAATTCCTTCTGAATCTAATTTTGTTTGCTACTGTTGTTCCAAAATATTCAAACTGTGCCACATTTTCAAAGGTCTATTAGCTACCATTATATTGTGACGTGAAAATTTTATGATTTTGCCCCACATTATAAATTGTCAACAATTCAATTATTAAGTTCAGTGACTTATAAAGCTGTGGTACATTTTAATGCAAGTAACACAATGCAAATTATACAGACATTCATATTATTAAAAGAAAAGCTACTGATGAAGTAAAAAAAAGTAGCACTTAGAAACAGGCAACTTTAAAACTTACACAGTTTACAATGAAGTCTTCTCAGACAATCAGCCA
>NW_019727410.1:0-1559 GCF_002891405.2 Cryptotermes secundus | reverse complement strand
TGAGTACCGACATTTATTTATTTTTTTAGTTAATAAGTTAAAGATTAATCAAATCCTAATAGTCTTGAATTTTTAAAAAACGAATATGAGTTTTCTTCTATTAACTTAATTACTTAATACTAATAAAAAATTAATTTTAATTAATTCTATTTTAAAATATAAGTATACTAGTACTAAAATATGCTGAAAAAATGATAAATTTGCCTTCGAAGGGAACAAGCGTAGGGTGGTCCGCAGAACTGTTCTGACTTTTAAAAGTGGTCCCCACTTCAGAAAAGTTTGAGAAACTCTGCCATAGAGGGAATGAGGAGCTTCATAACTTGTACTCTTCTTCAAGTATAATTAGAATGATCAAGTCAAGGAGGATGAGGTAGGCAGGGCATGTAGCATGACTGGGGAAGAAGAGGAATGCATTATATGATATTGGTGGGAAAGCCAGAAGGAAGGAGACCATTTGGAAGACCAAGACATAGGGGGGTGAACAATATTAAAATTGATATTGGAGAAAGAGGAGGAGGTAGTATGGATTGAATTGCTCTGGCTCAGGATAGGGAGCAGTGGAGGGCATGCCGCCATTTCTTCTGTTCCAGTGGCTGTGCTTGGTCTTACCTTCATCCCTGTGGCTCAGTTCTCACAACCCAGTAGTCCAGACCTTGTTGACTGCTCATTCAATATCAAGAAATAAAGTTACTGTAGCTTTGTTGTTGTTGAAACCACGTTCCTTAACAACACATGAGTTGTGGAGTGACCTCTTTTAAAACCGTAATGGTCGTTTGTGATAGCTTTCAGCTTCCGAAGTTCAAAGTTTAGTTTTTTAGAATGATTTTCTCAAAAAGTCTACCTAAAGAATTTAGAAGGCTTATTGACCTATGATTTAGTGGGGAAGTGTGGTCTTTGCCTGGTTCTGGAAGCATCATAATTTTTTTCCTTTTTCCATTGTGTAGGAAAATAATTTAGGGCAAGTGATCTATTAAACAGTTTCGCAATAAATTTGAAAACAAACCGCGGCAGATGTTGAAGTATTATATTCTGTATCCCATCAGGCCCTGCTGCTTTGCGTGGTTTGAGGTGACGGACAATCCAAGCAATTTCTGAATGATTTGGAGCCCTCATCCGGTCTATCTGTGGCTGTGTAAGGAAGTCATTCACTACCTGTTCAGTGCTGAATGTAAAAGTACGATCAGCGTCCGAATTGATAGTGAAAATTTGTTCCAGTATATCGGCAGATGCGTTTACTTTTTCTTGGGTTTCGGTCACAGTTTTCCCATTAATGGTAAGGGGTGGGATGTTAAAATTTGTGTTTGTTAAACTTTTAGTTATCCTCCAAGTTTCTCTCATGTTATTGGTGTCCAGCTCTTGTAAAGAATTCTGCCAGGTGTTCGATAATTTTTCTTTGATTGTCGAATCTATTTGCTCTTTTAAAGTATTAATGAGAGGGCGAAGTTTAATGTCATGGGTTCTTTGCCTTTGCGTCCGAAGCCTGTTCCTCTTTGAATGAGCACACAAGTGGAGACTGCAATCTGCATCGATTTGAAAGTTTTCCTTTTCAACGGTACAGC
>NW_019727409.1:915342-916293 GCF_002891405.2 Cryptotermes secundus | reverse complement strand
TGTCGACCAGAGAACAAGGAACTTTGGGATCATCTGCTATGAGCACGNCATGTGACTGCCAGCCAACGCCCATCCTAGCCTCTTTAAAAGACCATGTTTTGGGGCGCGGATCGGACTTCATAGATTTCAGTTCATACACTGCACTTAGTCTCTGTGCACCGTCATAGGGACTTCATAAACTTCTATTCAGGCAATATTCTTGATCTCTGTACACATTTGTATCAACATCATTTTTATTAAATATATATATCCACTGTATTGTACTGCGAGTTCGGCTTGGATTTCAATCCTTAAGTGTCCGACGTACTACGAGGAACAGTCTCCCGCTCGGCTAACCTCTCGTATCCCATCACCATCACAGGGATACAACATCTATCCCGTAGGTCCAGACGGGTTTGATTATCGTTTTGTATAGGATTATTTTGTTTTCAAGAGATAGCTGTGATTTTTTATCGATTAGCCAATTCATATTTCTGGTTTTGAGCTCTAGTTGTGTTCTCTTGGCTTTTATATGCGTTCTCCACGTTAGTTTTTCGTCTAGTTGGAGTCCTAAATACTTAACTTCTTGTTTGATGGGTATGGGGGTGTTGATACTAACTTGCGGCAGACAGCTCTTCTTGTTGCAAATGTTATTTGGGAGGATTTTTCAGGATTTACTTTGATTTTCCATTGTTCCATCCAGTTTTGGAGTGAGTTGAGGTGTTGCTGCAGTTTTTGGGAGGCTGTATTTGGATCTTGGGCTGATGACGTTATTGCTATGTCATCGGCGAATGTTGCCATTAGCATATTGTCTATTAGTGGGACGTCTGCTGTAAAGATTAGGTACAGAAACGGGCCCAAGACGCTGTCCTGTGGAACTCCTGCTCTTGTTGGATGGTATTCGGATAATTCATCGTCGATTTTGTCTTGATAGTAACCTTTGTTGAAGTACGATTTTATAGTAAGATATAA
>NW_019727409.1:884649-911326 GCF_002891405.2 Cryptotermes secundus | reverse complement strand
GATCGGACATCAAGTATGATTGAGTGCCGTCTCCTGTCTATGAAAATATGGTCTATTTGATTGTGTATCTTCCCATCAGGAGATGTCCAAGTAAATTTATGGATGTTACGATGTGGGAACATTGTACTTTTGTCAGTGAGATTTTTTGATATGGTAAAGTTTACAACTCTAACTCCATTATCATTACTAATTTCATGCAAACTCTCATTCCCAATCGTTGGTTTGAAAATGTCTTCCCTCTCTACTTTGGCATTGAAATCTCCTAACAAAATATTCATAGGGTACTTCAGGAATTTATCAAATACATGTTCCTGTTCTTCATAGAATCTATCCTTTGTCATCAATTTTATCTTCTGTTGGTGCGTAAACATTCATAACAATGGTATCACACCAGCGACCTTTTAGTATTATATATGATAACCTGTCACTAACGAATTCTACCCTCTTAGCTGCTGATACGATTCTCTTATGTACAAAAAAAAACTACCTAATTCGTGTTTCTCAATCCCCTTTCCATAGAAAAATATATAGTCTCCTGCTGGTGCGATGCCACCTCCATCCCATCTGACTTCCTATACTCCCGCTAAATCTAACTTATATTTTAAGATTTCTTCTGCCACTGTCCTGAGCGAACCTGCCCTATACAAACTTCGTACATTCCAAGTGCCAAATCTCATATCCATTTTAATTAGCTTAGGTCTTTTATCCAAGGAATCCGTCCAGGTCCGAGGCTTTGTGTTCATTTTTGTAACATAACAATTTTTTACGATGAGGTGTTGCAAGCCCCACGCCCAACCCCCAAGTTGGAGGGCCACTCCTTGTCGGCTGTCCGCGACTGTTTATTCAATATATTCTCAGCTTCCCTCCAAAACTGGAGGGCGTCTCCTCCATCCGCAACCTGAGGACGCGCCGTGCCGTGGTGACAGGGACCCACCTAACATGGAACAGAAATGAGTACCAGGAATATTCTTGTGGGTAAAGGACGGCCGGCGCGTAAGGCCGCCATCTATGAGTCGATTGTCTAGATAATGTGGGACCCTCAACATCTCACAACCCTATGGGCCTCCATGGCCTGTTACAGGGATACCTTTACTTTTTATTTACTATTAAACTTAGTTTTCAACACGCTGGTGACATGTCATGAGGACATCCTTGTTTATACTTACTACTGATTAATAGTAAATAAACGAGGGAATAAATAATCCTGAGATGTATGATCGACAGGCGCTGTCATTCATAGAGGTATATGCCCCAGAACAAGGGAAAATTTGAAATTACAAATAATTTTGACACTTCGCAAGGAATTGCGCAAGGAGTTAATAGGACTGTTTATTCTTGGCCGGAGACTTCAAGGGAAGAGTCAGCAATTTGTCCATCAAAGATGTGGTTAGCAGTATTGGAGAAGCCATTCAAAATTTCGTGCCTCCATTGTTCATAGATTCTTACGAAACAGGGACGTGCATGAATACACTTGCAGCAACCGAGCGGATGTGTTACAGATTATATTTTTACAAGTGAGATATTACCGTTAGTTTATTGAGTTTTGTTACAAACGTAGAACTTTGTCCACATAACACCTGGTTTTTGTCGTATACATGCAGACATACAAATGAGTTAACACTGTTGAAGTCAGTTCACTTATTACTGTCACTACAGATACCGCCACTTCACTACTGCACCATTGCTATTTCTGCTCTCAATCCATTTTGTAATTTTACAGTCTAGCTTCCAGCTAACCTCAGATGGGCATTACCGTTAGTACAAGATGCAAGGCTTTGTAGAAACTATGAAGTAAGTTTTCAACACTTACGTTTAGCGGGTAAGATCGGACATTATGTTGAGTGCATTATCCTGTCGTTTCGTATGAGCTAAGAACTAGCATTATCATCTCAAACCTGACACGAAAAAAACTGCAGTTTTAGTTTGTGGCGTGACCACATTAAGAGAATGCGGGGAATTTCGCAATGTTGGTGTTAGTTGTTCTTTTTATAATATTCTTTCTACACGAACGTTCTCGAATGAACTGTGTACACATGTTTCAACCCGAAGTTTTAACACGAGGGTCACAAAAAGCGGTTGTGTGGCGTCATAGTCTGTCTTCAGGTGTCGCTATGTCTAAGCAGTGAAGGTATGAGGGGAGAGGTGAAGTATACTTCCTCGCATTGGATGGAGGTAAGGGTTCAACTTCACACTCTGGTCAGTTTCTCCGGGCAAAGAACCCCTGTCTTGGTCATCCAGTTGTATATCCCCCAAAAATTCATTAAGCCTTCAAAGTACGGCGACTACTGTACTTATATGTACCACGAACTTTGACGTACAGAAAAAAATTATTTGCACGTTTTTGCGCAGTGACATGTTTCATATGATTCTCAGAATAATTTGATCTTTATTATTGAGATAGTTGTATATTCTCTGAGGCAGAAACTTAATTTTTGACTAATAATTTAGATGCATTTTATGCTTCAAACGGTTAAGCAGTTCTTGTGTTCCCAGTCCGAGCTACATGCTCGGCCAATTACAGTTTTAATCTAAGTACCGTATTCGCTATTGTTTCATATTAAGGGGGTTTTCGATTGGGGTGTGACTATCGTGACTGAGGTTTTACATCCACTTTCCTCTCATGTAAATTCGTAGATGGCAAATTAAATAAGCCACAACCGCTATTTGCCTCTCCGTTCTATAGGCTGCTGGGACTTGAATACGGTGAAGCGTGTTTCTCGGCGAGTGCAGACTGAACTGCGACTTGTGCTGTAGCGAATTTGTGTACTCGAACGCGATCGTGGTGCATTATAATGCCAAGTTTCGGCAGTTTGCTCTTGCCGCTTGGCAACATGGTGCACTGCCCATTATTCTCTTCTAGCTGGAAACAGTTAAAAAGCTTTAAAATTTCGGTCACTGATTTGTCAGTTAAGAATCTGACGCTAGGTTCACTATATCTAAAAACAGTAGAGTGTCTATAAATTGGGAAACAACCGCCTGAAACACTTTAATTCACACTTTATAAATATGAAAGCTGGTGGTACGAGTGTCGAAGATTGACTGTCATTGATTGGTTTAACTCTCATCACGTGAAAATACTTCCCACCGGTCAGCCTCAAATTACCCGCTGACTTGTTTGAATTCTGTAATAGCACCTTCCTATATCATTCGACGTTGAATGCCTTGTTTATTACCGAGACCCAGTCGAGCCTTGAAGTGACCCGTTGTAGCACAGTAGTTCAGCTTCCTGTCGCTGTGTATTGTGGAAGTGTTACCGGAAAACAGTAAACTGCACTCAGGCGTGAACAGTGACAAATATGCAACAGTTGTAACTAAGCGGGAGTAGTTCTGAGTTAATACTGATTCTCGGGGCCCATCAAGTGCTTATAAGATGCTGATGCGGATAATAACGTGCAGGCAGTTTGTTGCCTTAACACCACTACATAAAGGCATTTAGTCAGCGTGGAGGTAAAGATCGACGCATTGTAACCTCTGAACTACATGAAGATAAATGATCAGCTGCAAGGTTCCCGCTGTTTAACCTCAGACGAAAGAACCCCCCCCCCCCGGTTATAATGGCATTAATGGCTGTGGTGCCACCCAAACTCCTCTGGGTAATAGGGCGAAGGGAAGAAAGAACACGTATTCGATAAATTCCATAAATACCACATGAACATTTTAATAGGAGATTTCAATGCCAAAGTAGGTAGGGAAGACATCAAACCAAAAATTATGAATGAGGGTTTGCACGAAATTAGTAATGGTAATGAAGTTAATGGCACATCATAAAAGATTATTGTCAAAAGTATGATGTTCCCACATCGTAACATTAATAAATTTACTTGGACATTTCCATGTGGAAACACTCACAAAGAAGTTGGCGATATTTTGATAGATAGGAGACGGCATTCAAGTACACTTATTATTCAGCCCAGTAGACTGTGATACTGACCACTATATGGTGGTGGCAAATGTTAGGGAGAGACTAGCAGTGAGCAAATAAACAACGAACAGAGTTCATATGGAGAAGCTCAATATCAAGAAATTAAACAAGGTAGATGGTTAGGAGCGGTATCATGTTGAAATCTTAAATAAGTTCGCAGCTTTGTAAAATACAGACACTGAGCTGGATGTTAATAGTGCTTGTGAAACTATTAGAGAGAATATAAAAATGTCTGCCGAAGAGAGTCTAGGGTATTATGAACCGAAGAAGCATAAGCCATGGTTCGACGAAGGATGCTCAGAATTATTAGACCAAAGGAAAGAAGCAGATTGCAGTGGTTACAGGATCCAAGCGAGTTAAATGGGGATAATCTGAACAATAGGTAAAGAAAAGGTAAAGCTATCCCTGTAACAGGCCTTGAAGGCCCTTGGGGTTGTGAGACGTTGAGGCTCCCACATTTTCTCTAGACAGTCGTCTTACAGATGGCGGTAAGGTTGTCAATCTTACGCGCCCGTCGCCCCTTACGCCCTAGGAAGATTCCTGGTACGCATTTCTGTTAGACTGTGAGTCCACCCCAGGGCCATAGTGCTGCTGGAAGGGTTAGGTCAGTTCAAGAAATGCACCTTATCTGGACTTGAACCCGTGACCTTCCGGCTTGTAGCATAGTGCCTCAGGCAACTAAATCTGAACAATATAAGACGTGAAACCAGCAAGCACTTCAGGAATAAAAAGAGGGAATATCTGAAAGACAAAATTGATGAGCTTGCAATGAACAGTAAGAACAAGAACATTAGAGACCTGTATAGAGGAATAAATGACATTAAGAGGGGTAGCCAGCCTAGCAATAACTTAGTGAAGGATGAGAATGGTGATCTGTTTGTAGATTCCCACAACATTTTGAATAGGTGGAAGAAATACTTTTCTCAGTTATGGAATGTACGTAGGGCCAGTGATGCTAGGCAGATAGAAATATATACACCTGATCTTAGCCCTTTTGAGGTTAAAATCGCTACTGCATATTTGAAAAGGTATAAGTCGGCAGGTAGTGACCAAATTGCGGCAGAACTTGTTCGGTCAGGAGTTGAAATATTACGTTCTTGTTTCTATAAGCTAATTAATTTTATTTGGAATAAGGAAGAATTGCCTGATCAGTGGAAGGAGTCTGTTATTGTACCAGTTCACGAGAAGGGTGATAAAACTGACTACTAATTATCGGGGGATATCAATTCTATGAACTTCATACAAAATTGTATCCAATATTCTTCCCTCAAGATTAATACCATACATAGATGAAATTATTGTGGATCATCAGTGTGGGTTTCGACGTAGCAGATCAATTACAGATCAGATCTTTTGCATTCCTCAGATATTGGAGAAAAAATGGGAGTACAGTGAGACAGTACATCAGCTATTCATAGACTTCAAGAAAGCCTATGATTCTGTTAGGAGGAAAGTATAGTACAGTATTCTGGTAGAGTTTGGGGTACCCATGAAAATAGTTAGGCTGATTAAAATGTGTTTAAACGAAACTTATAGTAAAGTCCGTGTAGGTAAACATTTGTGTGATAAATTTGCTATCCAGAATTGTCTAAAACAAGGAGATGCTTTATCGCCACTCCTTTTCAGCTTTGCTTTATAATATGCCATTAGGAAGGTCCAGGGAAACCAGGTGGGACTGAAATTAAACGGGACACATCAGCTATTGATCTGTGCTGATGTGGATCTACTGGCTGATAGTGTAGATACCATAAAGAAAAACACAGAAACTTTAATTGACGCAAGTAAGGAGGTAGATATAAAAGTACACACAGAGAAAACTAAGTATATGTTGCTGTTTAGTCACCAGAATGCAGGGCAAAGTCATGACGAACGAGTAAAGATAGCTAACAGATTTTTTGAAATGTGGCACAGTTCAGATATTTGGAAACGACTAGAACAAATCAAAACCCGATTCAGGAGGAAATTAAGTGGAGATTGAATTCATTTAATGCTTGCTACTATTCAGTTCAGAACCTTTTGTCTTCTCGTCTGCTGTCTAAAAACATAAGAATTAGAATATACAAAACTATAATTTTGCCTGTGGTAGAATTACACACCTTGAATTAACCTCTTAATATTTACTACCCATAGTCTACTAAACTTACGGTACATGGCACAAACCAAATTTTATATCCTAACCATCATTGAACCAGGTTGCATACTCTTAACAATCAATCAGTGACAAGAACACAGATAAGTTACGCTATCAGACCAGTCGCAGAATAAAGATGGCCTGGGCGCCATCTCGAAAGTCCTTCACACTGGCTCTACCACACGATTTCTCGATTCTACCGCTCTAGTCAGAATGCCTCCAAACGGCTTCTCTCGCCCGAGCCCCACAATTATTCAAGATTTTCACAGCTCGTGAAAATGCTGCTCACACAAACCCGTGAAGTCGGCAAATACCTACTGGCCGATGGCCTACGATGGCCTACGGTGCAAGGCTTGTCCGTGGGTCGCTCGCTTGATTTGTCAGCACCTTCTGTTAGCTACGCAACTAGCACCGGATATCCGAGGAATGTGCTTCGTCAAATGCTAATCTCAGCTCTGGTCTCAGGCCAGCCAACCTGTAGTTCAGCTAACGTATTCCAATTTACAAAACTTATAATTAATTCCAATAATTTGGGCACAACATCAAGTCGTGGAGGCCCATAAGACAATCGGCTCACAGAGGGCGGTGAGGTTGTCAGCCTTACGCGCCGGCAGCCGCACTCTACCCTCAGGAAGGTTCCTGGTACTCGTTTCTGTTAGAGACTGAGTCGACCTCACGGGCATAGTGCGGCTGGTAGGGTTAGGTCAATTGAAATATCCAGTGGCCTCTTCGAGAATTAGACGCACGATCTTCGGGCTTGTAGCATAGTGCCTCAACCAACTACGCTACCGCCTGCCCCCATAGGAGATCGGATTGGTCCCACATAGAGTACGAGTAAGATACAGTGGCTGACTCTGCTTTCGTAAAGGGCAAATTTGTCTCTGCTTAATAGTGAAGCACCACGACATGAAGAGTTTTTGGCTTAACTTCCACACTATGTAGAGGTGAGTGGTCAGCTTCACCACCCGGCCTCTTAACCCCCGGGGAAAGAGCCCACGTAATCGATTGGATAGGAGTCTGGTTCGACTGTAGAGCCGGTCTGGACGCTGTGAAGTAGATAATTTTTTTTTTCCACTGGCCGGAATCGAATCCCGTCCGTCTAGTCCGTAGACCATCTCTACATTGTGTTGACGGTGACGAATATTGTGACAGTATGGATGTAGATTTTGAAAATGTTACAGATAGATCCAACTTAAAATAGGATATATTGAGTGACTTTTGTACTGACAGTGACGAATATTTTAATATTAAGAGACGAAATGGCCAACATAACATTAATACTGTATTGCCTTAGCGACTGTGCGATTCACAGCTCGGTTTTTTCTTGCTGGTACCGTCAGAAACTTGCCATTTTTAGGCCTTACAGCCAGAAATGTGTTCATGGTTTGTCGACTGCATCTACTAGCGGGATTGAAAACATTTTCCCGTTTGAACGGGAACAGTTTGGGAACGTTTGAACAGTTTGAACGCCACAAGAACATTCTGCTGTATGTTTCCGCATGTAACACGGCAGGAGTTTTAAACAGTCATTATGCAAATTCAAGGAGGTGGTGTTAATCTGTTCCTTAAAACGATTTGTCAATTGAGAGTCATTGTGTGTGACAGAAGCACAGTGTAAAGTGGGTGAATAGCGTGTTTGCTTATTGGAAGATTTAACTTAATAACATAAAAAAAGGTGAAACTATCTCTGTAACAGGCCGTGGAGGCCCATAGCGTTGTGAGACGTCGAGGCTTCCACATTTTCTAGACAGTCCCCTCATAAGAGGGGGTGAGTTTATCATCGTTGTGCGCCGGCCGCCTTTTACCCCCAGGAAGGTTCCTGGTACTCATGTCTGTTAGAGGCTGAGTCGTAGTGCGGCTGGAAGCATCAGGTCTATTGTGAAATCAAATTACCTCATCGGAAAAGGAACTCACGACCATCTGGCTTGAGGTAATTTATTTTTATCATATTCGTTAAATATATAGAGGATCGAAAGATCTCGCAAGTAAAACTTACAGCTGGACAGGCACATAGATATGTAAGTTGATGGATGTATGGATGAATGGACGGACGGACTAAAGGGTGATGTTTGGTTGAATAGACTGATGGATATATCATTGATTCTTAGACAGACAAGATAGGTGAACAGATGCATTGATTGTGACAGATATATAGAGGGGCGGAAGGGTTAGAAGTGCAAGTAGACAGATTTTAGTTGTTCTGCATACTGGCACGTGGTGGTTGCATACGTAAAACATCAGTAACTTCCGCTTTCTCAGGCAGCAGGCACTACGAAATTATTCCCTGTTGGAAGCAGCAGTTTCGCACTACTTTCACGTCAACTTTCTCTTTGGGCCGGAATCCAGAGCAACCTGGGAAATGAACTGTGGAGCGCGCTCGTACACGTTCACGCATCTGGCCCATATGGTCATCATCGAACACAGAACCTATACGCTGTTCAGATCTGTTTGTTTCGCTCTATCTGCTTGTCTGGTGGCGTGTTTGACCATCACTGCACGAGCATATTATATTAATTTTATTGTTCTGTTAATCCATACTGGTACAACGATTGGATATACGAGTAGAAAAGTAAAAAACGAATAAAAGACAGTACAATAATATTAAGTATAAGACATGCAATTATTAAAAGATTTTGTCGAAGAAAAATAAAGACAATAGAACATTGTAAATATTCATACAATGGTGTTACGATTACCATCAGAAATACTTATCTAGTTTTAAAGCACAATAGATCACTAGGTCGCGGTGCAAGGGCCGAGAAGGCCCACCCCCCTTGTACGTTCATTCATTCATTCATTCATATCTAGTTTTATGCATAAAAATTCATCCACAGTATAAAAAGAATGCTCATGCAAATATTTTTAATGCTTTTTTAAAGCTTTTAATATCATAATAGCATATATCTATCTATCTGTCTGCCTGTCTGTCTGTCTGTCTGTCTGTCCGTCCGTCCACATACGTACCTACCACGTACTCACTCACCTATCCACCCACCTAGTCAGATCCAGTCTGTATCTGCTTGTGAATCACCGAGCCAGCTGGTGCAACGGTAGTGCTCTACAATTGTATTCGGGAGATACCTGATTTGAATCCTTTCAGAGTTACCAGCTATCCGAGTTTTTTGTGGTGTTCACCAATATCCAAGCGCATGAATAGGCCACACCTGTCTCCTCCCAGACCTAGACTACTCAGCATGTATTGTAATTTCCCCAAGTTACTAAACGGAATGGTCTGGGGACAGAGCTGTAGACTTGTTTTCGGTAGGAACACAGTTCGAATCTCGGCAGGTACGTCAGCTATTCTGGCTGATGTTTTTCTTTGATTTTCTCAGACCTTCCAGGCAAATGCCGGAATTATACTTAAATGACGCCACATCCGCTTCCTTCTAAATTCATTCCAATTCGCCATTCACCCAACAGCCTACCTTTCGGTGATATATATATGCTATATGTAGTCTGTGCCGGTCACGGTAGCCGAGCGGTCTAAGGCATGCACTCAAGGCATGGATGTTTGTGTGCGTTTTTCTGTGTTTGTCTACAGGTAGAGGCCTCGCGACGAGCTGATCACCAGCCCAAGGAGTCCTACCGTACGTGTAAGATCTAGTAAACCGAAGTGAACGTAGTTCATGGAGGTAGGCCTAGGCCCACTGTGGCTGTAGTGCCAGGAAAAAAAAAATATGTAGTCTGTAATAGTGAAAACATAAAATAACCCTACAAAATTAAATTTCCCCTATCACGCTACAGTACAATGTATGCGAATGAAACACGGTTAAGTTGTTTGTGTGATTAATTTCGACTAAAAACCAAACAGTGAAGACCCATAGAGGAGTAGAGGTGGGGCTTCATTCATTTCTATTTCGTAAGCAGATGGAGGTGAGTGAAGAGCGTCGCTCGGCTGCTTTACCACCCAGGAGGCAATTCCCATTACCCATTCGTTAGACAGTAGAACCAATCTTAACTCAGCGGTGAAGAGAAAAACCTGTGCCCCTGCCGGGTATGGAACCACCGTCGTCCAGCCTGTAGACTTGTCTCTGCACTGACGGAGCAGTGGAGTCTCCATGCAGTTGCAATGTGTCATTAAATAACATCTGAATCAATTACATGTGTCGCTGTGTTGTTTGTTCGGCTGTAATTTTGTTTCGAGATCTCGAATAGCTCTACTGCTGAACGGTCACGCTAGGAACTGAACTACAGCGCATGCGTCACGTAACGGTCCCGGACGTCCCGTTACCTCTTTTTGTAAGGAATATCGCGTGCTGAAATTCTATATTTGTGTCTGTGTACAATCCATTCGTACTCTGCCATTTTGTATCTGTGGCTGCCTCACTCCAGCGATTTTTTTAAACCGTTCAAAATTCACGGACCTGTAAAACTGCGGTAGGTCTTGCATCTTGTCTTCACATTGTACAAAACAAATAGTAGCCTAAAAATCTAATTCATTTGTCGAAACATGCTCATCTACGATGTAATGATTGTGTGAAGTTAAAGACCGTAATCGTCCAAACTGAATATTCGCAATTCAAAATTATGCACGAGGGAATAATGAACTAAAAAATACTGTCGTATGGGATATAACGCCGTGTAGTCTGTTGAAAGTCAACCGACGTTTCAGAAGAACATATCGCCTCCAGCTAGTGCTTCCCACCTTCTTTACGCGCTGGTATCTTGCTCGGTGTATTCGAACCTGAAGATGAAGGCGATATATTCCTCCGAAAAGTCTGTTGGCTTTAAACGGGCTACATGGCGTTATATCCCAGGAAGTAGTGCTCTGCATAACCGAACCGCAAGTCCTAAATAATGAACTGATATTTACACACACACGTGTTCCAAGAACCTGCTATTTATATCACATCTCACCTTCCCATTTCTGAGACCTGCAGGGACCGACGCCGAAACCTCTTGTTCCCCTCCTCACGTCTTTGTTACGCCAGCTTTTCCTAATTTGTGAGGCGCGTGCCATTGAAGGGACTTGACAGTAGGCTGAAACGGACGTGAGGCCTCGAAAGGAGAGCTTCACTGAAGTGTCTAATGTAATAGGAAAATGTACTCGTACAAAACTGTGAAGCTTCCTTCTTGCCAATATGGGACTACGTTTCATTTTGGTGAAATTACCTGTGGAATGAAAGCTGCAGAAGGTTGAGAGTCACAACTGGGTCCACTCGGCACGGCGGCCACTGACTGGCCTATTGTAGCCTGCCCCGGGTGACTATGATGATGGAGAATTTGGTGGAATGAAGATTGGCAAGGGAAACCGAAGTACTCGGAGGAAACCCGGCCCAGCGCCACTTTGTCCACCACAAATCCCACTTGACCAGACCTGGGACCGAACCCAGGCCGCCACGGTGGGAAGCCAGTGACTAACCGCTTGAGCTATGTCGCGGCGTGGCCTTTGAGACTCACTTAGTTTCGCCATTAAACGCCGCAAATGGGAGACAGGATTAAGGTAGTAACGTTCAATACGAACTGTGTGGACGTCAAAATGAAATGAAACACTAAGAAATGAGCTGGTTGTAAAAATACGTGTATATAGGTGGCAACATTGACTACAATTTGTGGACCAATAGCGAAAGGATTGGACGAGGCTGTAACTCAGTCATTTAAGGGCTGGAGTTTTACTGCCCGAGGTGTGTTACGATGTACTGTGTAAGGAGACTGAATTAGTTTATGTGCATATATACTCGTACATTGAGGTGGCCTACATCAGTGGTTCCCAAAGTAGATGGCGCGCACCAAAGTGGTGAGTGTAAAAATTACGGAAATGCCGCAGAATTGAACTATCACCTGATGACGTCAGTTAGCAGTAGTTATGCAGTCCAAGTGTCTTAAGACAGTGAGGAGTAGCTGTATCGACCATTCAAACGAGGATGAGTCGCGTAGTCCCAAACGTGTAGACCCACTGTTGGTCGTTTTTATGCTCTGTCAGTTTCTGTTGTTGGCATAGGTGAAAGTAGTACAATTTTCTTGGGAAAGCATGGGGAAAATCAAGGGTGAAATTTAATGGGAAATAAATATATGTACATTTTTAATTTATAATATCAAAAAATGCCCCCACCCCATCTCTGCTTATGATGATTAGTGCAAAAAAGTGTCTCATGCGCGGGATAAATTTTGTATCATTGGTGGCGCCAGAAAAAATGTTTGGGAACCCCTGGCAGAGTTATGTAATATATGAGATCTCCAGCAGTCCAAATTCGTTGCAGGTCCAAAGACAGAAAAAGTCGCAGCCTTTTGAAGGGCTGTCTTCAACACATAAATTCAACTTTGATAAAGGGAGCTGTATGTCCTTCGAAATGTGGGAACGCTCTTATCTTTCCGACTTGGTGCAACACCCAAAAGTCTCTGCAACTAATTTACTGAATTTATTCGTGGTATGAAGGAAAAGGAAACTCCAGACTGGAAATAACCTCGATCTAGTTATTTTTTCATTTTTTGAAGCGTAGTTCGCACGAAATACATGAAATGAATTCATTTCCGGGGTCGTCTCATCTTTTCTTCGGCATATTATACCTCCTAAATTACGCGATAACTTTTGGAGTCCTACACGAAAAACAGAGCTCTGCTTGCCGCCTACTTTCACACTGGTAGCTTGTTCGGCTTATTCATCGACCCTGAAGATGGAGGCAATATGTTCTTCCGAAATGTCTTTTGATTTTCAACGGACTACACCGCATTATGTGCCAGAAGGTGGTACTTTTATTTAATTTTACTTTTAATGATCGAACATAACTCCTATTTTTTTTTAACGATTTTTCTCAGAAGCGGCTCGTCACCCTCCCCTCAGAACTCATTATTGACGTCGTGTATAAATGACTTTTACCCCTATATCTTTCAGTAGTGACGTAATATATGTAATTAATATTTTACGAAGCGTATTTAAAATAGAATTAAATGAAAACAAACTCCGTGGTTTTAGTCCGCAAGCGAACTATACCGAGCGAGCGACCGCCGCTTGTCGGCGAAGTTAGTGCCAACTTTAGCGGATAGAGGGTGTCACGTGGCGCAACGAATCCCCACGGCCGTTAATTTCGGTTTTCTAGACCGGACCCACTATTTCCTTGAAATAGCTCCTCAGTTATCCTAACGAGGCTGAGTGGACAACGTTCCAGACCTACTACTGCTCAGAATATCTGGTAGCGCCGTGAATCGAACCCCGGACCTCTGGATCTGTAGCCAGGAACTCTGACCACTAGACCACAAGGCATATTTTACGATATACATGTAAAATGATGTAAAGGTTTACGAAGAGTATTTGAAGCAGAATTAAATTGGAACGGTAAAATTCTATTTTCTATAATATGAAGGCCATTGATATGCACAAAACCGCAAAGAACGCGTTTCGGAAACGTATGCATTTCAAATTGAACCACACCTTTCAACTTCTGTTTTGCTTTATTCGTTCCTATAACTGGTGACCGCATTCAGGGTATTGCCAGACTTGTAACGTATTGATTATTCGAAACATGCGTCAAATTTCCTCGGAAGCTCTGGGCTTCTGCATACCAACAAGCGTGTGTTCAAAACAACGAAATCAGATTTTTGTCTGAAGGAAGTGTTGCGCTCGGTTCCCACGGCTTGTGGCATTGAGAAATAGCTAGAGCCCCAGGGTGACCCTGGAGCGACCTTGGCTGCTTTGTAGTCATTTGGTTCTACTCGCTGAGAAGGTGAACCTTTAGTTAACACGCTCTGCTCTTAATTCTGGACCTGTTACCCTAGCTGCGTTGGATGAAGCTCAGCCGTTTCAGGTTATCAACGCTAGATGGACTCATAACCCAGACCACTTCGTTGTCTACGATAAGTGACCCATCATGCTGTCTTCAAAGACAAGGTGAATACATGCACGCTGACAGTGTCAGTACAAGCGATCATTTAAAAAAAAGTATTTGTAAGCCCTGTACCTCAGAAATGTGTTCAGCCCATTGAAAGCAAAGATTTTGTTTGATTTGACATCCTCAAAGCGATTGCTATGAAGGTTTCCATCTTGCTACCTGCATGAAGTTGGTTTCTAGCTTGGCCTACTTGTCGACCCCGAAAATTAACGCGGTATATTACTCCGAAACGTCTGTTGACTTTTACCAGACTACACGGCGTTATATCTCAGAAGAAACTCTACAAATATTGCAGTTTGATTTTTAATTTACCTTCACTCCCCCATAAGTCTTCATGATGTGGTGTTTAATTAATTAAGCACAGGAACAACGTTACTTAATTTTTTTATATCTATAGTAACTCACAGATTCCGTCATTGAAAACGTAGCTAGTTGATTGCTTATATGTAAGTATGGCATCATCGACTTCACTTAATTTAAATTGATAAATAACAAAATATTAAGGACAAATGGGTGAGCCAGTATAGCGACTGGCTACGGGCTGGACAGCCGAGGGGTCGGATTTCAAATCCCGGAAAGGGTAAGAATTTTCTGTTCTCCATGTCATCCCAGAACGGTTCCTGGGTCCACCCAGTCACCTATCCAGTGCGTATCGGGAGTTATTTCCCCGGGGGTAAAGCGGTCGGGACGTGAAGCTGACCACTCACTTCCAAGTACTGCCGACGTCAAGAAAACGTGGGTCTATACACCCACTCCCACATACGCCTTCATGGCATAGTGCTTAATTAGTTAAGCACACGGAAAACTTTACCTTTTTACAGGTTACAACTTTATTGTTTGATGACGTGAGATCTCAGGCTGCGGCCTGGACGATCCAGGAATCGGGGTTCATTCCCGGCATGGGTAAGAGATTTCTGTATTCGCCTTAACGTTCAGACCTGCTCTGGGCACCACCCAGCCTTCTATACAAAGAGTACCGGGGAGTGTTTTTCCAGGGGTAGGGCGACAGGCGGTAGAGATATTCCTCAACTCCCCCATACGCCTTCATGCCATGGTGCTTAATTATTTAAGTCCAGGGATAACTTTACTGCTTGGTGCTACGTACACGGACATCCTGTCCATCAGGTCACGAGACTGAGCATGCGTAGAGCCTTACGTTTATCGCTGAGCCATTACGCCATGTACTCGCGCGACCTGCATTCCAAGCTGCGTTTAGAAAGCAGCGCTTTTTTTTCTGCTTCTGTGTGGGCGAACCGTGAATTGCAGTTATGTGAACTGCCGTGCAGTATATGGCTTTTGTCAGGCTTCGCTGAGGAGGATCCACTGTGTGTTACTTGTTCGTAAGGACGGCTGTCGAGGACACAGTGCCGTGATTTAATTCATTTTATGGCACAGGGTTTTGGGAACTCAGCGGGTCAAGTAATAGCTTTCCTCGGAGACCCCATCACCTTCGCAACAACCTGCTAATGGCACTTATCGTGGATCAGTCAAATTCAGTCCATTACCACAACTCTATTGCATTATCCTGTTTAGTGTTATCCTCCAACTTACGCCTAGGCCTTTCCAATGGTCTCTTCCTTTGAGGTTTTCAATCCAAAGATTTCGTATGCATTTCTTATCACTCCCAAATGTGCTGCAACTGGTTGGCCTTAATCTGATGCTATCAGCAACATGGGCCCTAGAGGGGAGGAGTATATTAGAAAACCGAAGTTAGCAATTAATCATAATACCGATCTGGAAGTATAATTCACGGTATCCACCGGTATACCTGTCACGCTGGATGTATCTCGGAAAATAAGAATGATAGTGGCTAAGTGTAAACACAGAAGTTGTTCGTTTTGGGAAAACCTCGTAAAACTTTTTAATATTACTTTTAGAAGCATGGGTTTAGGTCCAAGGCAGTTTCTTTCCCTATTTGTTCTCTCGCAAGAAAGGCAGTGGCAACGTGACCTGTCGGCACTGCTTAACGTTAAGACTGTGGAGCATGTGAATTTCCTTTCTCAGAAATAGTACTTATTAAGTGACCTTGTGAGGTGTTCATGAATAAAAAGGCGAGAAATAAACAATTCTGGGGTAAATGTTGAAATGTTATAGAAGGTATCAGGTGACTATTGTACCGTTTGTAGTCATCATGAAAGAGAAATCGTCTTAGGAAACCCAGACCTGGAACAGCTTCTCTTAGCACTAATCACACGCAGCGCCGGGAATCGAATCAGGCCAGACTTGGTGACAGCCAGTGTTTTAGTCCCTTTGTGACGGTTTGCCACCAAAGAATTGTTATATGTAGGTCACCGCCTCTGTGGTCTAGTGGTCAGAGTTTCTGTACAAATTCAGAGGTCCCGGGTTTGATTCCCAGCGCTACCGGATGTTCTGAGAAGTAGTGGGACTGGAACGGGGTCCACTCAGTCTCGTGAGGATAATTGAGAAGCTATTTCAAGTAAATAGCGGCTCCGATCTAGAAAACCGAAATTAACGGCCGTGGGGATTCGTTTCGCTGACCACGCGACGCCCTCTATCCGCTAAAATTTGTAGTAACTTCGCCTGTAAGAGGCATTCGCTCGGTCGGTATAGTTCATTTGCGGACTCAAGCCACGGAGTTTGTGTAAGGCTAAGGAACTAGGGATATTAAATGTAAGTAACCGTCACGAATAACAAAAACTATTCCTCACTTTCAGTGCAGAGTGTGTTGCACGTGTACGCTACAGTTTGAGAACATTTTAAAGTGTATGTATATTATTTTCTTTATTGCTAGTGGGGTGGGACTAAGTTCCTTGTACTGCGGCTACTTATGGCCTATTGTACCAGCCCCAGATGATAGGTGAGGGTGATTGTGGAGCAATTGGTGGAATGAAGATTGGCAGGGGAAACCGAAGTACTCGGAGAAAACCTTCCCCAGCGCCACTTTGTTCACCACAAATCCTAGCTGGCCAGACCCCGGGATCGAACCCGGGCCGCCGCGGTGGGAAGCCAGCGACTAACCGCTTAAGCTATGGCGCGGCCTAAAGTGTATGTATAACTGGGAAGAACGGTAAAAAATGGAATTGAGCACGTGATGAAATTATCGGAAGAATAAATTATTATTCGGTTCAGGAACTGTTATCGCTCCCCACTACTTGCTAAACGCTGAAGGTCTACACTTGCCATTCCTGACCATGGGGCAGCCACACCACCGCAACTTCAACCGTGAAGACGGCTGCGAACTGAGCATGGTCTGGCTGCACCTGTTTTCGTCTAACCGTTTTTCCTACTCTCATTGCCTCTTCTCTTTGGCTTGCACACTTTCCGCACACCATGCTCCCGTTGCGAGTTGTCCTCTGGTGACTGCAGTACGCCGAAACGTTGAAACATGCGGCCACAAAGTTTCTCGTATAACTCGCGTATAGTTACGGCAGTGGACTCTACGAACCTACGAAGGTCTACGCGTTTAGTGAGGCTGAGAGATACAGTAGAGAGTTTCGGTCATACACTGCTTGTAAAACGATCAGTTAGAAGACTGAAATGGTTTTTACGAACAGAGATTGATATATCCTATTCGGGATCATGTTCAGTGACGGTCCTGTTTCTGCTCTCACATTGATAGTTACTCGTATAACTGTAAATCATACGCATATAGTTGTGTTCAGACACATTTCCTTCATAGAATATAGAGGTTTGTCTAAGTTTAGCCTTTAAGACACATCAGAAGCTGTGATAAGTTGCTTATTCTTCTTGTCTATAGGCCAGTTAATGCGTACCTGTTCTTTCATGCGTGCGTGGAATGTATCAGGTGGGCCGATTGAAATTTTTGGGGTCTAATTATGCAGCACACACCCCGAAATAGCAGTGGACGCCCTACATCAACTAAATTATTGGCGTGTGACGGCGTCCATCCTGTACGCAGCCCTTCGGCTCCGTATGTGTTTAACTGGATGCATCGAAACGAACTTGCGCATAACGCAGGAGATATTACGGCCCTGTTGACCTGAAATGTGCAACTATGTGTCCAAGGCTACGTACCACCTACCGGGGAAACTGTTCTCCATATCCAGCTCGTGCATGTTAACTAACTTAATGGAGCTGAACCCTTCTTAAGAAGCAGCCAGTTCTGCAGCTATTAGAGAACTTCCCAACATTTTATGGAATTCAGAGGTTCATTAACATGTTCACAATAGCACTCCACTTGTCCATATCCTGAGCCAGATCAATCCAATCCATACCAACCTATCCTATCTATCTAAGATCCATTTTAATATTTTTAACTCCCCCACGTCTTGGTCTTCCTAGTGGATTATTTCATTCTGGCTTTTCCAGTAATATTCTATATGCATTCTTCTGCTTCCCCATTCATGCTACGTACCCTGTCAATCTCATCCTCCTTGACTTGAGCATTCCAAGTATACTTGGAGGAGAGTACAAGTTATGAAGCTCCTCATTATGCAGTTTTCTCCAACCTCTTGTCACTTATCTCTCTTCGGTCCAGATATTCTCCTCAACACCCTGTTCTCAAACGCCCTCGGTCTAGGTTCCTCTCTTAATGTCAGAGACCAAGTTTCACACCCATACAGAACCACAGGCAAAATTATTGTTTTTTCTATTCTGATTTTTATGTTTTTAGACAGCAGACGAGAAGACAGAAGCTTCTGGACTGAATGGTAGCAAGCATTACCCGAATTCAGTCTCCTCTTAATTTCCTCGCGAATCAGGTGTTGATTTGTTATCGTCGTTCCCAAATATCTGCATTGTGGCGCATTTTCAAAACATCTGTTACCTGTCTTTATGTCATGATTTTCCCTGCATTCTGGTGACGAGACAACAACATGCATGTACTTAGTTTTCTGTGTTTACTTCTAGATCAATCTCTTTACTAGCGTCAATTAAAGTTTATATGATTTCCTTTATGGTATCTATGTTATGACCCATTAGATTCACATCATATACATAGAACAATATGTGATATGTCCCATTTAATTTCAGTCCCACCTGGTTTTCCTGGTACTCATTTCTGTTAAAGGCTGAGTCGATCCCAGGACCATAGTGCTGTTGGAAGGTTTTGGTCAATTGAGAAATCGAATGACCTCATCGGGAATTGAACCCGCGACCTTCCATCATAGTGCCTCAACCAGCTACGTTGCCGCGTGCCCCAGAAACATGTACGTGTAACTCGCCAGTAAATCAGGCATTCCTTAAGGAGTGACTAAAGTGAAGAGTGGCTGTTCAAGAAGCAAATGTAACAAGGTTGTGCTCCTACAGTACAAAGTACGAAGTTCTCATTATTTAATTTTCTTTGTTATCTGGCTGTTTTCCCTTTCCTGTCGCCAAATTGTAAGAAAGGGAACTAAGAAGTCATTAACACATACACGTGAGCTAATTATTAAACTTACACATCAGACCTGAAGGTGGAGACGGAATGTTCCTTCGAAACGTCGACATCCGCATAGAAACCTAACTGGTGTCACACCTCAAATGCCCACAATCCGAATAATTACCGCCGTAAAATCTAGGAAGCTATGAACACATTTTGGTTGGGACTTTAAAACACAAACGTCATAAGTACTTGTTAAATCAGCGTTCCGCTCCTTCAGTGCTTACGGAGCAAAAGCAAGCGCGCACGCTCCGAGGAGCAGATGAAACGAAATAAGCGGAAAGATTCACTGCAGTTTCGTTCTGCCCTATTCAAGTTTTCCGAGTGTCTCTTTGAGAGTTTGCATCCCTGTTATCTTGACGTTTGCTTATTGAAGATACACGTCTACTGTTGACAAATCTAATAAACAGTGCAGAATTTACACTGCGCACAGGCATAACACAATTTTCCTCGTACCGTTTGTCTTCTTCTTCTTATTCAGCCATTATGAATTAGACCCTTTGGCTTTCCGAGTCAGACCTCATTTGTCGAAGTACGAACACTTGGTAGAATACTGGATATAATTTGTTATGAATTTGATAACAGTTATATCCCACGGTAATTACTACAGTAAGTTTTATCGCCCTTCTTGTGAATTGATACAATAATAGACTCTTTCCACTGACCAGGAAATTGGTCCTTATTCCAAATAGAACGTAATATTTCTCCTCCTGCCTGAATCAGTTCTTCCGAAATTTGATCACTACCTGGCGATTTATACCTCAATAGCTCTTTCAACCTCAAAAGGGCTAGGATCAGGTATTAACGAACGACTCTGCTATACGGATTTGTGTCTGCCTAACATCACTGACTCTATGTACATTCAGTAACAGAGAAATAGTCCCTCCACCTATTCAAAATGTTGTGGGAATCTGCAAGCAGATCACCATTCTCATCCTTCACTAAGTTACCTCTAGGTTGCTGACCCCTCTTAAAGTAATTTATTCCTCTATACAGGTCTCTAATGTTCTTGTTCTTACTGCTCATTGCAAGCTGATCAATTTTATCTTTCAGATATTCTTTCTTTTTGTTCCTGAAATGCCTGCTGGTTTCACGTCTTATATTGTTCAGATTATCCCCATTTAACTCGCTTGGATCCTGTAACCACTGCAATCTGCTTCTTTCCTTTGGTCTAATAATTCTGAGCATCCTCCATCGAACCAGGAATTATGCTTTTTAAGTTCATAATAACCTAGACTGTCTTTGGCTGAAATTTTTATATTCTCTCTAATAGTTTCCCAAGCTTTATTAATATCCATCTCAATATTATATTTAAGCATCCTGTTGCACTCCATACGATAAATGATATAATGATATAAATTCCGTCCCAAGTGCAAACAATATATTATGTGTCCTTGGTCTTGTTCCTCTACACTACATGTTTCGGCCTCAGACGGCCATCATCAGGTGTATAACACTCACGTTGCTGTCACACTGCACCCAGCCCAAAATTTAACATTTAAAAAACTTTCCTTGTTATTATCAACATCTACTTCGTTGATATCTGTCTGGTTTGTAGATTATTTTACACACGTTAATTTTGACGTTCCTGTAGTAGCACTATAAAATCTTTAGTTCTAATTTTAAAATCCTTTAAAATTTTTCTCTAAATTTTAAATTTAAAATTGTTAGGGTTACTCGCCCTATGTCTAAAGTGCTGCAGCGGCTAGTTCTTGTTTCCACACTGTATAGGTGTTATCCTGTGTAGTCTTCCTGTGTGCGTGCCGCTGTTATTCTTTACTACGTGTGTTCTCAGATGTACTGTGTGCTGAGTTTAATAACAGAATAACAGCGGCACGCACACAGGAAGACTACACAGGATAACACCTGTACAGTGTGGAAACAAGAACTAGCCGCTGCAGCACTTTAGACATAGGGCGAGTAACCCTAACAATTTTAAATTTAAAATTTAGAGAAAAAAATTAAAGGATTTTAAAATTATAACTAATGATTTTAAGGTGCTACTACAGGAACGTCAAAATTAACGTGTGTAAAATAATCTACAAACCAGACAGATATCAACGAAGTAGATGTTGATAATAACAAGGAAAGTGTTTTAAATGTTAAATTTTGGGCTGGGTGCAGTGTGACAGCAACGTGAGTGTTATACACCTGATGATGGTCGTCTGAGGCCGAAACATGTAGTGTAGAGGAACAAGATCAAGGACACATAATATATTGTTTGCACTTGGGACGGAATTTGTATCATTATATCATTTATCCATCTCAATGTCTTAAGTTTTCCGAAGATGCCAACCTATTTGAGATTTTTCATGAATTTGATAGAATAAAGTTGTACCAGTAGTGATGAAGTCATATCAGTCCATTTGGGCGTTCAGTTTCTGAAACACAGATCGGATTTGGATGAAATATGATGTTTGGAATTCAACACAAAGAATTGCCTTTGCTTATCTGTTATGTCCTAAGTCCAAATTTCAGTCTTCAAATTTATTTAAAGCGGTTTATCATACTGGAAATCAATACATTACATGAAGTAGATGCCTGCGCCCCTTTCTAACCTAAAAGCTTTATTTGAAACATATTTCCGTATGATGCAGATTTAACGAAAACCTGGAAGAGCCGGGATAGCGCAGTCGGTGTAGCGACTGGGTACGGGCTGGACGATAAAGGGGTCTGAGTTTTGAGTCCCGGTAGGGCTAGAATTTTCAGCTCTCAGTGTTGTCCAGACCGGCTCTGGGGCCCACCCAGCCTCCTATCAAACTGGTATCCGAGGCTCTTTCCTCGGGGGTAAAGCGGCCGGTGTGTGAAGCTGATAATTCACCTCCAACTCTTGCCGAGGTCAAGAAAACGCGGGTCTGTACATCCATTCTCCTATACGTTTTTATGGCGTAGTTAAGCACAGGGACAACTTTACCTTTTTTTTTTTACATGAAAATAAATTATTTGAATATGCAGTGTGTCTACCTTCAATTCTAAGCACTTCATTTATCTTTGCAAAGAAATGGACACTAAGGCCTGTGAAGATGCCAAATTGTAAAGAGCGCATGTGGAAAATATATGCACTCCATCCCAGTTAACTGTTTCTTTCTTATTTATCTTTGAAAATTATCAGGCCCCTAGTAAAATATTGCATTATATAATTTATTTGAATTGTAACCAGTTTGTTTTTTACATCGCAGTATATTTCTTCTATTGTAATCCGTTTTGTTGACAGTTTACCATGACAACCATTCTTTTCTGAAGCTCTAACGTCATGCTACACGCACTCTGACTAATCGATCCCATCACAAGCATTCTAACTCATGCGCCCTCTACAGGTCCGTGGACACGAGTCAAGTAGGCTAGAAGACTAACAGTGACCATAAGGGTTGCCACAACGCGATCATTTTATAGCGTAAGGATAATATCACCACCACAGAATCTGACACTTGGACCACATCTGGTCCATCTAGTTTATATTATGAGAAATTCTGTGTTTGAGATCAGTTTTAAAATTATCCTTCTACTCGTATGTATGTATACTCGTATCTCCTAAATGTACGATCATGACGGTTTCCTCTTTTTTATCCATCCCGGTTTCTCCAATTCCTCATAATCCATATTGGCAGTCATGAAATATTATGCTTACTTATTCAGCTACTTAAACTGTTCCCTTTTGCAGAACCCGAAGGTATATCGTCGTGTTTACAAAATCTCCTCTCGGATCCTGTCCCAGTCAAGTTGAACCCAGTTCACATTTACACGCTCTGTTTCTTCAATATCTGATCTGTACCTATTTTCGGTCAAAATTCTACCTGTGTTTCCCATTCATGTGTATATCCCATCTGTGTAATATTTTCGATGGAACGAATCTAATAATTGCGCCGTGTGAAGTAACAGATTGCAGTTTTGCACGCGCGTCCATGAACAATAAACCTGGCGAAGCCTGATGCAGAATGTGAATAGGTAACTTGTATAATTCACGAAGTCTTCTGCACGAAATCAGTTGTGCTTTCCTAGCAGAGACGCTGAGAACAGCACAGAAAGACCAGGATTAAAATTAAAGTGACGAGGGGAAAGATATATGCAATTTTTTTTGTACTCTTCTTTGTTTCCAATTTCCGCAAGATTTACTTCAAGTAGACATCAAATTCTCTAATTCTTGTATCGCATTTCTCTATAATTTCCGTTTCGTGGCAAGTGTTATTTTACTCCCGGAATACTTGTTCTTTTCTTCGAGCTCGAATCTGGTTATTCATTCGTTTTAACATACAAGACGTCGTTACCTGTGTTCTTTGTGACTTTGTTCAAAGTTACGTACTCAACAAAGATTATATCTCTTAGAAAATGTTACGTCAGAATTTGCGAAAAGTATTAAATCAGGTAAGGAACAGTAGCAGGGGCACCCGAAATGTTTTTGAAATAGTCGTGTTGTATGGACCAGATAACAGCTTCTCTTCGTCGGGCGCTTTCAAAAGCGTCAAAAGACATTTGACTAGTTCTTAAGTTTATGGAACTTCGTAACGAATAAACCAATAATAGAAAAATCAATGCTTAAACCAAAATAAATGCAAAGACGCATACTGTGTGGGAAGACACATTATTAGCCCGTTTTCCCTATTTCGAAAAAAAGGATGTAAGCTTATGAGACCACCTTGCTGTCTGTGTGTCTGTATATGTATCCCTTCTGTTGTTGCTAGGAAACTGCTAAATAAACACGTTACAGAGGCAACGAATACACACGCAACAATAGAAGAATTGGTAGGCACGCCGTTTTCTATGCGGCGTGTGTCGTATCGAGGGAAGGTAGGCCATTAGTTCTTTCCAGAACTTCGTGTGCTTAAAAGTCACGTCGTGTAGAAATTAGAAATGAAGGTAGAGCTTCTCCCACTTTTAAGCTGAACACCAGATGGAGGTGAAAGAACCGCAGAGACTCAAATGGTGATCTGGGGAGCGGTCTGAACATGGCAGCGAAGGGATACGGCCCTGCCCCTTGCGGTAATCGACCTCCGGTTGTCCAGCTAGTGAGTCAGTTTACGTCTGAGCTGCCTCTGCTCACATTATTGCAAAATAAACTGTCACTTTCTTTAGCAATATTTTCATTCCATGCAAATGTAACTTCTGGTGTTGGCACTTCATCATACTAATGACGTCAGAATCACTTTGCGACGTCAACTGCAGGGGATATAAATGACTGCTGAGCTGCCTGATGATGGCCTTGGCGTTTATTTTCTCATCAGTCACGGCACAGCGAAAGGGTGGCTTTAAGGAGGCCTTCACCTATCTTGTGAAAGCATCTTGCATGATGACTCGGGGAATTCCATGTCTGGCCCACTGTTGGCGCATTTTTCACCAACGCAGTTGTGTTAGCTTTTTATCTCGCAAGCTGTTAAATCCGAGCCAAAGCATTGCTCTAGAACCATAAAGATTAGTCAGAGTAGCTACTCAGTAGGTTACAGAGCAGATGAAGCGACTGCTGGTTGACCTACGGAAGAAGTTGCGAAATGTTTGTTAGATTGATGGGCAATTTGTAAACTCTCATCATGCGTCGTGTGCGCAGTAAAGGCATTTTGTATTCAAACTTTGACTTTCACGTCCTATGTGCGCATAAAATTGTGATATTACGTAGCATTATCAGAGCTATGAATGCATATACAGCCTTGTGTTTTTCTTATATCTTTGGGACAGTTACAGAGTACAGTATCTTTGTCGTTGAATGTTGTTCCTGAATTTAGCATAGACAAATAAGAAAGGCCCGACGTTTCATGCTAAATAAAATGTGAGAAGAGTTGAAGAAGAAAAAAGAAAAGGACTACGTCTTCTGAAGGACAGGGAAGCAGAAAGGATTTTAATTATTGCCCTCACGACCGCAAATTAGGCCATTTTGTTTGCGGTTATCCGTTTGTTAGTGCATTTTGTCCCATAAGCTGTTGCGCGGATTTCATTTAAGTTTGGAATTTGGCGTCCGCATTATAATTTGCCTGGAGAATTTACGTAATTTTGTCGGTATCGGGCCTACATAACCGTGTGAAGCTCATCGAAATTATTCTTCTAACTACTCATTGTGCAGAGTATTTGAACATGACACAGAGTGTAGATGTCACTGCTTCTTTTGTTTATCCACTTAATTTGATGACGCTGTCAGCAACTCGGATAGAGTTAAATAACTGAATAATAATGAGTACTGAATTTGGAAGCATGTGGAAGGAACTGGTCTTGACACAATTTAAGATACTATCTTGGTATTGTCTAGAGGGACTGAGGAAACCCACGGATAACCTCCGTCGCGGATCGCATTATTGTCTGTGTCCCACAACTATTGAAATATGTGTCGGTATGGTGAATCTCAAGAAATTAAATGATGTAGAGGGTAAAGAGCAGTAATGTGTTGAAATCTCAAATAGGTTTGCGGCTTTGGAAAACTTTGAAACTGAGGTGGATGTCAATAAAGCTTGGGAAACTGTTAGAGAGAATATAAAAAATTCAGCCAAAGACAGTCTAGGTTATTACGAACTTAAAAAGCATACGCCATGGTTCGATGGAGGATGCTCAGAATTATTAGACCAAAGGAAAGAAGCAGATTGCAGTGGTTACAGGATCCAAGCGAGTTAAATGGGGATAAACTGAACAATATAAGACGTGAAACCAGCAGGCATTTCAGGAACAAAAAGAGGGAATATCTGAAAGACAAAACTGATGAGCTTGCAATGAATAGTAAAAACAAGAACACTGAAGACCTGTATAGAGGAATAAATGACTTTAAGAGGTGATACCAACCTAGCAGTAACTTAGTGAAGGATGAGAATGGTGATCTGCTTTCAGATTACCACAACATTTTGAATAGGTGGAGGAACTACTTCTCTGTTATTGAATGTACATAGGGTCAGCGATGTTAGGCAGACAGAAATCCATAGAGCTGAGCCGTTAGTACCTGATCCTAGACCTTTTGAGGTTGAAAGTGCTATTGCAAAATTGAAACGGTATAAATCGCCAGGTAGTGATCAAATTCCGGCAGAACTTATTCAAGCAGGAGGCGAAATATTACGTTCTAAGATCCGCAATCTAATTACTTCTATTTGGCATAAGGTAAAATTGCCTGATCAGTGGAAGGAGCCAATTATTCTACCAGTCCACAAGAAGGGCGATAAAACTGACTGTAGTAACTATCGGAGGATATCACTGCTATCAACTTCATATAAAATTTTGTCAAAAATTCTTCATTCAAGGTTAAGTCCATACATAGATGGAATTATTGGGGATCATCAGTGTGGGTTTCGACGCAACAGATCAACTACAGATCCCATCTTCTGCATTCGTCAGATATAGGAGAAAAAATGGGAGTACGATGAGACAGTACATCAGCTATTCATAGACTTCAAGAAAGCCTACGATTCAGTTAGGAGGGAAGTATTGTACAATATTCTGATAGAGTTTGGGATACCCATGAAACTAGTTAGGTTGATTAAAATGTGTTTAAA
>NW_019727409.1:882754-883268 GCF_002891405.2 Cryptotermes secundus | reverse complement strand
TGTTAGGCAGACAGAAATCCATAGAGCTGAGCCGTTAGTACCTGATCCTAGACCTTTTGAGGTTGAAAGTGCTATTGCAAAATTGAAACGGTATAAATCGCCAGGTAGTGATCAAATTCCGGCAGAACTTATTCAAGCAGGAGGCGAAATATTACGTTCTAAGATCCGCAATCTAATTACTTCTATTTGGCATAAGGTAAAATTGCCTGATCAGTGGAAGGAGCCAATTATTCTACCAGTCCACAAGAAGGGCGATAAAACTGACTGTAGTAACTATCGGAGGATATCACTGCTATCAACTTCATATAAAATTTTGTCAAAAATTCTTCATTCAAGGTTAAGTCCATACATAGATGGAATTATTGGGGATCATCAGTGTGGGTTTCGACGCAACAGATCAACTACAGATCCCATCTTCTGCATTCGTCAGATATAGGAGAAAAAATGGGAGTACGATGAGACAGTACATCAGCTATTCATAGACTTCAAGAAAGCCTACGATTCAGTTAGGAGG
>NW_019727409.1:882449-882537 GCF_002891405.2 Cryptotermes secundus | reverse complement strand
ACCAGGTGGGACTGAAATTAAACGGGACACATCAGCTGTTGGTCTACGCTGATGACGTGAATCTACTGGGTGATAATGTAGATACCAC